>NC_133778.1:80283051-80285098 GCF_003597395.2 Chelonoidis abingdonii
ACTAACATTCTGGACTTTGTAAGCAACCTACAAAGCACCCTCCGACACTCTTTAGCCCTTGCTAAAGAAAACCTAAAGGATACTCAGGAAGAGCAAAAGGCCTGGTATGATAAACATACCAGAGAGCATTCTTTCAAGGTAGGAGACCAGGTTTGGGAGACATCAGACATCAGAGCTGTCCTGTTTGGGAAACAAATCTGAAGCACTGTCCCACAGTGATGTGTTAACAGAGGAGGTTTTGGAACAAATTGATAAACAGCAGTAAGTCACCAGGCCCAGATGGTATCACTCAAGAGTTCTGAAGAACCTCAACTATCAAATTGCAGAACTATTAATAGTGGTGTGGAACCGATCACCGAAACAAGCCCTGGACCAGATGGCTGGAGCACAGCTAATGTGCCCTGCCTCACCACTCTGCTAGAATCGTTTGAGGGGTCAACAAGCAGGTGGACAAGGGGGCTACAGTGTACTTGGATTTCCAGAAAGCCTTGACAAGTCAGCTTGTCTAACCACTGCCAAGATTCACCATGGATAAGACTGCAGGTTTGTCCGTGACCTCTGCAGGGGCTGGTGCGCCTGGCCTGGGGGCAGCTCAGGCAGCCCCTGCGCCAGTCACACCAGCCACTGGTAGGGCAGTCTCGGGCCACTGCACCCCGCCCCCCAGCAGCAGCAGAGTTAGGGTTGGGGGCAGGGGGTTGGGGTACAGGACAGGTGAGGAGCTTACCTTGGGGGTATCCCCGGAACCGGGGACATCCCCCTCCCTTGGTTCCTAGGCGGAGGCGTGGCCAAGCAGTTCTGTGCACTGCCTCTGCCTGCAGGCACCGCCCCCGCAACTCCTATTGGCTGTGGTTCCCAGCCAATGGGAGCTGCAGAGACAGCACTCTGGGTGGAGGCAGCCCACAGAGCTGCCTGGCCATGCCTGTGCCAGAGCCCACCTCACCCCATTCCATGCCCCAACCCCCTACCCCCTCCCACACCCTAACTCTGCTGCTGCTGGGGGGATGGAGGCACAGAGCCAGGTAGGGAGCCCCCCCAGCACCAGCAGGGGTCCCAGGCTGTGTGCCGCTACCCGCCCCCCCTCCAGAACCCACGGTGCCCCTAGGAAGCCCCCCTCCCCCAAGTTTTAGTCAGGGGTATATAGTAAAAGTCAAGGACAGGTCACGGGCCATGAATGTCTGTTTACTGCCTGTGACCTGTCCGTGACTTTTACTAAAAATACCTGTGACTAAAATTTAGCCTTGGCCATGGAGAGTCCTCTGGGAACGTCAGCTCAATGCACAGCAGTGGTCAAAAAAGCTAACAGCATGCTAGGAAGCATTAAGAAAGAGATAGAAAATAAGTCAAAAATATCACAATGCTGCTATACAAACTCCTGGTACACCCACACCTTGAATCCAGTGAGCAGTTCTGGTCAGCCCATCTCAGTAACGGATAGCGTGGAACTGGAAAAGGTCCAGAGCAGGGCACCAAAGATGAAAAAAACGAGACACCCATAGGGTTTGAGGGGACCTCACAAGTCAGCTTGTCTAACCACTGCCAAGATGCAGGATTTGTTGGGTCTAACCCAACCACGACATTGTCAAGGGGATGGAACAGCTTCCATACAAGGAGAGATTACAAATATTGGGACTGTTCAGCTTGGAAAAGAGATCACTGAGAGGGGGTATGACCGAGGCCTAGAAAATCAGGATAGGTGTGAAGAGAATGAATTGGGAAGTGTTATTTACCCCTTGTGACGTTATTGATATAATCTGGGACCATATAGAACATGGCTGCAACCACGGTCCTGTAGTGGCACCAAATCTTATGTAAAGGGGGTCACATAAGGTGTCTAAGACCAGGTTATGGGTTGCTGGTTATGATTATGCTGTCTGTATGCATGTGTCATTTTGTAGTTGAAGTTATGAATATTGGCTGTGCGCTGTCTGTATTTCAAACTTAGGGTTTGGCTACACTGGAGAGTTGCAGCGCTGGTGGTGGGTTTACAGCGCTGCAACTTACTCACCGTCCACACTTGCAAGGCACATACAGCGCTGCATCTCCCTGG
>NC_133778.1:80285123-80363009 GCF_003597395.2 Chelonoidis abingdonii
TGCAGCGCTGCTGTACCTCCTGCTTGCTGGGGTATAAGGATTGCAGCGCTGGTGATGGGCATCGGCTCTCGCACATGTGCTGCCCAACCAAAAGCACTGTAATTGGCCTCGCGAGGTATTCGGAAGTATCCAGAATGCCTGTTCAGCCACTCTGCTGTTTTGTTGTGAATTCGGCTCGCCGGAGCTGCTTATCTAAAAAACAAACACAGCTCGTTTGCTAGAGCACAGAGCAGGCAGGCTGGATTCCTTTGGAATTGTTCACCTTTGGCTTGAGGAGAGAAGCAACATGGCGTGGGGGGGAGGGGGCGTCCATTGGAGCAGCATGCTTATCTGGTCTGAAGGTTATTGCATTTAGTGAATAAGAGAGGGTGGGGGAAGGGTCGAAACTTTTAAAAATGATTGAAGGTGGGTGCTGTGTATCTTCAGTCCTAGATACTTGCAAAGGCGAGGGAGCTGACACAGTGTCAAGCTCCAAAAATCCCACTCATCTGTCCTCCCCCCGACGCTTCTGTCACACCCACTCCACCCCCTCTTTGGAAAGGCACATTCAGAGCCACTTGAACGCTGGGATCGCGCCCATAATGCACCACTCCCACAGCGCCTGCAAAATGTGGCCACACTGCAGCGCTGGTAGCTTCAGGTGGCCACATTGCAGCGCTTCCCGCAACAGCGTAACGAAGACAAGTTTGTTAACTCCCACGCTGTACAGCTGAAGTGCATGCCATACCCTTATCTGTGCTTCTGGGAGAGCATCCCAACAAGTGGGTGTTAACTCTGCCCAGCCTGCTTGATGGCCCCATTTGGACCATCATTGACACGACTGGAACCCGCATTGAGAGAGGCAGATACGCCTGTACTCAGCAAGTGGCAGGGACTTGCCCCAGTGACCCAAACTCATTTTGGCTGTAACTTTCCACAGTAAGAACAAAAATGTTCTACCCTGGAAAAGCAACTATATAAGGCGGAGGCCTCATCTCCATCTGTCTTCAATCCTGCTCTTCTTACCGTCTGGAGGACTATGCTACAAACTGAAGCTCTGACAAAGGACTTGAATGACCCATCCCGAGCCGGGGAGTTCAGAAGACTTGATTTGAACTTGCAGTTTACTCATCACTGCTACAAGCCGAACTAGAACTTGCATTAACTGGATGGAATGGATTCATTTAAACCAATTCTAAGCTCTCGATTCTACGCGTTTTTCCTTAATGAATAAACCTTTGATATTTAGATTCTAAAGGTTGGCAACAGTGTGGAATTTGTGGGTAAGATCTGATGTGTCTGTTGACCTGCGTCTGGCTGGTCTTTGGGATCGAGAGAACCTTCTTCTTTTACTGGGGTGTTGTTTTCATAACCGTTCATGGCCCAGGACAGAGTAGCAACTGGTAGGTAATACAAGGAGACGGAGTGCCTAAGGAAATTGCTTGTGACTTGTTAGCACCAAGTGGGGTGAGACTAAGTCCTCTTTGTCTGCCTGGCTGGGTTGCCTTAAGGGAAACCCCAGCCTGGCTGTAACGCCCCTGTTAGAATTGGTCCCTGAATTGCCAACTCAGTTGGATCCCACCAAGACCGCAGCGTCACACCCCCTTCAATAACACAAGAACCAGGGGTCAGCCATGAATTAATAGGCAGCAGATTTATGAAACAAGACGGAAGTATTTCTTCACAACCAAATGCACAGATAACCTGTGGACACTCCTGCCAGGGAGTTTGTGAAAGCCAAGAACTACAGAAGCTCCGAGTTACATAAACCTCGATTGTAATGCAAATCTGAGCTTACAGAAAATGTTCCATAAACTAGAAATAGGAGTTGGGTTGGGTTTTTTTTTGCGGTACATGGTGCAAGATATGTTTCCGACTTACGCAAAATTTGAGTTACGCAAGGCGTCCGGAACAGTACACTTGCGTAAGTCGGGGAGCGTCTGTATTAGCTTGGGTTCCAAAACAGAACTAAGAAGTTCCTGGAGAATAGGTCCAAAATGGCAATTAACAGGATGGCCAGGGAATGCACACCCTGCTCTGGGGGCTCTGAAACCTCTGACTGCAGGAGCTGGGACTGGAACACAGGGGATGGGTCCACTCCCGTACTCCACATCCCCCTGGGCAGGCCCAGCTCGCTACATCCCTGCCTGGGCCAGGCCGGCTCCACATCCCCGCCATGGCCAGGCCGGCGTCCAATGCTCCCTGGGCCAGGCCTGGCATCCCGTGCTCCCCACATCACCCTAGAGCCAGGCCTGGACTTCCACAATCACCTGTCTGGGCAGGCCTGGCTCCACAGTACCTGCCTGGGCAGGCCTGGCTTCCGCCTCCCACATCCCCTACTGGGCCAGGCTTGCTCCAACCCTGCTGAGCCAGTCCATCCCCACATCCCCTGGGCCAGCCCGGCTCTATTGTGGCCAGGTCCCCGCTGGGCCGGGACGATTAACTCCCCGAGGGGCTCCGCTCAACCGTTCCTGGCCATGTGGGACGTGTGGCGGCTCAGCACCAAATGGCGGGAGACAGCCAGGAATCGAATGATGGCCGCTTGAACCTAAAGGCAACCTGCCAGGAACAGGAAGACAGATCAGCTGGGAAGTGGGGAGGGGGCTGCTAACACCGGCTGGGCTTCCTGCCCACGGCAGGTCCAGAGTGGGGACAGGAGCAGGGAGAGAGCCAACTGGCCTCAGGTGGCAGGCTCCCATCTCCCTGGTGCCTGGTCAAGGAGAGTGGGTGCCCCCTCCTGCCCACCCCAACCCGCAGGAGTCCCACGGCCCTTCCCTCACCTGCTACCAGGCTGGTCTGCAGCGGCTGTAGAGACCCCACAAGACAAGAGGCTCCGGGCCAGCAGCTCGTTCCAGTTCTGGTTCTGGTCCTGGACTGGGGGGCTGGGAGCAGGAGCAGGTGGAAGATGCAGAGGAGAGAGGCCATGGACAAGCCAGTGCTAGAGAGAAGTGAGAGCCGGGGGGCTCAGGTCACAGCAGGCACTGGCTTGTGCACTGGGCAGCATAGGGCGCCCCAACGGCTCTGCGCCCCTGTCCTGGGGCTCTGCCCCCTCCGCCGCTGCTCTGCCCCCCGCCCCACGGCTCTGCCTCCTACCCACTGGCTACTGCCCTTGTCCTGGGCCTCCTGCCCCCTGCCCCGCTGCTCTGCTCCCGCCCCACGGCCTGCCCACTCCCCCGGGGCTCTGACCCTGCCCTCGTGGCTCTGCCGCCGTCCTGGGGCTCTGCCCCCTGCCCCACTGCCTGCCCCCATCATACATAGCCTTTCTCCTCCAATCATGGACCTTAGCGTCCAAAATGTGGGGTGCTTAGCATGAACACTCCAAGCGTAATTAACCACTTGGATCTTAATCGTCCGCTGCCACCAGACAGGAATTCAAGTGCCTGCCTCGCTCTGGTCCGCCCCAACCTTTCCCTGAGGGAACCCAAGACCCAGAACTCTGATCTTTCCGCAAGGAAATACTCCATTCCCTTCCCCCTCCCTCTCCCACCGACTTCCTCCTGGGCAACGTGGGAGTATGATGCAATCTCTCTTATCCATTCTACAATACAAGAAGCATGTCCTCTATTCCACAAAGAGACAAACTCCAAATAAAGGAAACAGAAGGATTCACTCTCTCTTCCCCTCCCACCAATTCCTGGTGCTGAGAGCTTATCCTCCGTAGAGATCTACACAAAAAGAATTCCCTCCCCTTGTTCCTTAGCCTACCCGAGAGAAAACTCAAAACAATTCTTAAAAGAAACTTTAAATAAAAAAAAGAAAGAAAAGACATAATTTCTCTGTACCAAGATGACATACAGGGCTATTGCTTATAAGAAAATATGAGAAACAGTCTGATTCAAAAAGATATCCAATCTGAAACATTCCAGCAAGCTGCACACATGTAAATACACTCAAAAACAACATAAAAAGCCTAGCTATTGTTTTTCTACCTGTATTACTAAGTTGGAAACAGAAAGATAGAAGAATAAAGAACTCTCATAGCTGAGAGACAGACAAAAGACAGACCCAAGACAAGAAGACCCACAAATCCCTCCCTTGAAGCTTTTAAAAAAATCCGCGTTTCCTGATGGTCCTTTGTCAGGTGTTTTGTTCCCTTGTTAACCCTTTAACAAGTAAAAGAAACATTAACGCCTAGCTATCTATTTATGACACCCCGCCCCCTGGCTCTGCCCCCGTCCTGCGGCCTCTGCCCCTGCCCGCCTGGGGCTCTGACCTGCCCCGCGGCTCTTGCCCCATCCTGGGGCTCTGCCCCCCTGCCCTGCATAGCTCGCTCCCCCAATCCCAACCTGCAAGTCGCCCTGTCACCCGCCTGGGCTCTCTCCCCCAGCTCTGCTGGTGCCCTCACGTCCCGACCGCAGACCCCTGCTGAGTCAGCCTGGGCTTCCTCCCGCCATAGCTGTGCAGTGCCCGAGTACCAGCTGGCTCATCAGCCTTGTGTGGCCCCACGTGCCGCCCTAGCCCCTTTACACTCCATCAGCAACTAGAGTCCGCAACGAGTCCAAATCCTGTAGAAAACGAGGCTGTAACATCATCTGCCCAAGAGCCAGCTCGGACTAGAGCAGCGGCAAAGTCCCAGCCCTGCTGCGCTGGCGACCCTGAGAGAACCACAGCGCCTACATAGGCAAGGCCCCAATAGGAACGTCGAAAATCTGGCCAGCCCCTTCCCCCCTACGTGCTGACAGTTTTTTCCTCCACAAGATGGGGGTGACGGGGCCAAGCCCCAGGGCATGGGGTGGAGGTGGGTTTTCCCTGGAACGGGTGACGCCCAGCGTGCAGGCGAGACGCCAGAGGCAGTAACTCGTGGGGGGGACACACGGCAACGGGCAGGCTGGGGCACTGATATCGTCAGGCTGGTGCAGGGCTGGGGTGGCTGGGCTGGGGGGACCAGCCAGCCCGTCTCAAATTTCCTTGCGGGTGCAGCGGCGGCCAGGAAGGGGCGGTGCCCTGTGGGCTGGTGGTCCCCGTGGGTCTCTTGACTGCAGCAGAGGCCCAGGGAGCTCTGGTCTTGACCATCTTCCCAAGTGCCAACGAGATCCCAGCACCAACACTTGGCAGCCTGCCTGCATGAGCGCGCAGGAAGCGCAAGGGCCAGACCCGGCTCTCATTCCCCTACAACGCTGCCCCACCCATTCCAGCGCAGAGAACCAGCCTCCAGAGTTGCCCCAATCAACCACGGCTCCTCACACCCTCCTGGGATTTCCCTTAGATACTCGAGGGATCGGTGTCGTGCCATGGTGCCTTGTCCCCCCAGCCTCGAGTCTTGCGAGTGAGACCGCCCTGCCAGCACGGCCACATCCCAGCCCCACCACACCCTGGGCCGAGGGTGTCAGGGCTTGTCCCTCGCCCCAGCGCAGGCAGTAAGCCCATCCCTCGCCAGCCGCCTGCGAAAATCTCTCACCGCAGGGCGAAGCAGCAGCTCAGCCCAGAGGGGGTGTCTTCAGCGAGGGAGTAGGAGGTGCGCACAGGGCTCCGGGAGCAGGGCTCATGCAGCAGCCACATTCATGCTGCCCGTGTCCCTATGCTCCATGCTTCCCATGGGTGGCACAGGGCAATGGCAGGCCGGGGGAGGCCAGAGCAGGACTGGAGTTCAGGCTGAGTGAAGGTGACCTTTGCCGAGCCGCCCGGCGGGTTAGCCATTAACCCGATGCAAGGAACTGTCTCACTAACCCTCTTCCCACCTCTTCCAGACCGGTGCTGTGACTAGCAGTGCATGGTACCAGTCGCTCGGGGCCACACTCGGGTACAGAGCCCCAGCCCTTGGTCACATCCAACACTACATCCCCCGACAGTTCGATTCCCCCTGTCCTCCCCAAGCTGCAGGGGAGTTCTGGGCGCCCGGTAGAAGGAACACACATCCCCTGGCCAAGCTGGGACGGGCTCTCAGGGCTCCTTGCCCTCCTTGGCTAGGACCCTCCCAGCTGTCTGGAGCAATCCCCCCAGGTAGTGGAGAGCCCACCACCAAGGCCTTGGTGGCTCTGCTCCACAGCCGGGTGCCCCCAGCAGCAGCCCATGTACAAAGGTCCCTCCAAGGAAGAAGCAGGATTTGAAAGACAAGATGGAGATGAGGCCTCCGCCTTATATAGGCTTTTCCAGGTAGTAAGAACATTTTCTTGTTCTTACTGTGGAAAGTTACAGCAAAGATGTTTGGGTCACATGGGCAAGTCGCCTGCCACTGCTGAGTTACAGGCGTATCTCCTCTCTCATGGGTCAGTCGTGCAATGATTGGTACCTAAATGGGTCCATCAAGCAGGCTGGGCAGAGGTTAACACCCACTTGTCTGGGATGCTCTCCCAGAAGCACAGCATAAGGGTATGGCATGCACTTCCAGCTGTACAGCGTGGGAGTTAACAACTGTCTTCTACAAACTGAAGCTCTGAACAAAGAACTGAAAGACCCATCCCAGCGGGGGATGTTCCAGAGACTTGATTTGAACTTGCAGTTTACTCCATCACTGCTACAAGCCTGAACTAAGAACTTTGCCATTACTGGATGGAATGGATTCCATTTAACCAATTCTAGCTCTCATCTCTAGCTTTTTCCCTTTATGAATAAACCTTTAGATTTTAGATTCTAAAGGGTTGGCAACAGTGTGATTTGTGGGTAAGATCTGATGTGTCTGTTGACCTGCGTCTGGGGCTTGGTCCTTTGGGATCGAGAGAACCTTCTTCTTTTACTGGGGTGTTGGTTTTCATAACCGTTCATCCCCAGGACGAGTAGCACTGGTGGTGATACAAGGAGACTGGAGTGCCTAAGGAAATTGCTTGTGACTTGTTAGCCAGTGGGGTGAGACCTAAGTCCTCTTTGTCTGCCTGGCTTGGTTGCCTTAGAGGTGGAAAAACCCCAGCCTTGGGCTGTAACTGCCCTGTTTAAGCAATTGGTCCTGAATTGGCAACTCAGTTGGATCCCACCAGAACCGCATCGTCACACCCCCTTCACATAACACAAGAACCAGGGGTCAGCCAATGAAATTAATAGGCAGCAGATTTAATGCAAACAAGAGGAAGTATTTCTTCACACAATGCACAGATAACCTGTGGAACTCCTTGCCAGGGGAGTTTGTGAAAGCCAAGACTACAGAAGCTCCCCGAGTTACATAAACCCGATGTATGCAAATCTGAGCTTACAGAAAATGTTCCATAAACTAGAAATAGGAGGTTGGGGTTGGGTTTTTTTTGCGTAATGGTCAGAGATATGTTTCCGACTTACGCAAAATTTGAGTTACGCAAGGCGTTCCGGAACAGAACACTTGCGTAAGTCGGGGAGCGTCTGTATAGCTGGGTTCCAAACAGAACTAGAGAAGTTCCTGGAGAATAGGTCCAACAATGGCAATTAGCCAGGATGGCCAGGGATGCCACCCCCTGCTCTGGGGGTCTCTGAACCTCTGACTGCCAGGAGCTGGGACTGGACAACAGGGGATGGGTCACTCCCGTACTCCCACATCCCCCCTGGGCCAGGCCCAGCTCCTACATCCCTGCCTGGGCCAGGCCCGGCTCCCACATCCCCCCTGGGCCAGGCCTGGCTCCAATGTCCCTGCCTGGGCCAGGCCTGGCTCCCGTGCTCCCACATCACCCCTGAGCCAGGCCTGGCTTCCACATCCCTGTCTGGGCCAGGCCTGGCTCCCACGTACCTGCCTGGGCCAGGCCTGGCTCCTGCGCTCCCACATCCCCACGTGGGCCAGGCTTGGCTCCCACATCCCTGCCTGAGCCAGTCCCATCTCCCACATCCCCCCTGGGCCAGGCCCGGCTCCTATGTGGCCAGGTCCCCGCTGGGCCGGGACGATATACCGAGGGCTCCGCTCACCGTTCCTGGCCATGTGGGACGTGTGGCGGCTCAGCACCATGGCGGGGACCAGGAACTCGAATGATGGCGCTTGAACCAAAGGCAACCTGCCAGGAACAGGAAAGACAGATCAGCTGGGAAGTGGGGAGGGGGCTGCTAACACGGCTGGGGCTCCTGCCCACGGCAGGATCCAGAGGTGGGGAGCAGGAGCAGGGAGAGAAAGCCACTTGGCCCAGGTGCAGGCTCCCATCTCCCTGGGTGCCTGGGTTCAGGGAGAGGTGGGTGCCCCCTCCTGCCCACCCCAAACCCGCAGGAGTCCCCACGGCCCTTCCCTCACCTGCTACCCAGGCTGGTCTGCAGCGCTGTAGAGACCCCACAGGCAAAGAGGCTCCGGGCCAGCAGCTCGTTCCAGTTCTGGTTCTGGTCCTGGACTGGGGGGGCTGGGAGCAGGAGCAGGTGGAAGATGCAGAGGAGAGAGGCCTGGACAGCCAAGTGCTAGAGAGAGTGAGGCCGGGGGGTCAGGTCACAGCAGGCACTGGCTTGTGCCACTGGGCAGCATAGGGCGCCCCACGGCTCTGCCCCCTGTCCTGGGGCTCTGCCCCCTGCCCCGCTGCTCTGCCCCCCGCCCCACGGCTCTGCCTCCTACCCCACTGCTCTGCCCCCTGTCCTGGGGCTCTGCCCCCTGCCCCGCTGCTCTGCTCCCCGCCCCACGGCTCTGCCCCCTCCCCCGGGGCTCTGACCCCTGCCCCGTGGCTCTGCCCCCGTCCTGGGGCTCTGCCCCCTGCCCCACTGCTCTGCCCCCCTATCATAAGCCTTTCTCCCAAATCTGGACCTTAGCGTCCAAAATGTGGGTGCTTAGCATGAACCTCCAAGCTTAATTACCAGCTTGGATCTTATCTCGCTGCCACCAGACAGGAATTACAGTGCCTGCCTCGCTCTGGTCCCACTTTCCCTGAGGGACCCCAAGACCCAGAAGCTCTGAGTCTTATCGGCAAGGGAAATACTCCATTCCACTTCCCCTCCCTCTCCCACCCGACTTTCCCTCTGGCTAACCTGGGAGTATTGATGCAATCTCTTTACATTCACAATACCAAAAGCATGTCTCCTCTATTCCACAAAGAGACAAACCCCAAATACAAGGAAACAGAAAGGATTCATCTCTCTCTTTCCCCCTCCCACCAATTCCCTGGTGCTGCAGAGCTTATCCTCCGTAGATCTAACACAAAAGAATTCCCTCCCCTTGTTCCTCTAGCCTACCAGAGAGAAAAACTCAAACAAGTCTTAAAGAAAACTTTATATAAAAAAAAGAAAGAAAAAGACATAATTTCTCTGCTCTTATCAAGATGACAATACAGGGCTATTGCTTATAAGAAAAATATGAATAAACAGTCTGATCAAAAAGATATCCAATCTGAAACATTCCAGCAAGCTGCACACATGTAAACACGCAAAACAACATAAAAGCCTATATTGTTTTTCTACCTGTACTTACAAGTTGGAAACAGAAGAGTAGAAGATAGAAAGAACCTTCTCATAGCTGAGAGACAGACAAAAGACACAGACCCAAGACAAAGAAGACCCACAAATTCCCTCCCTTAAGCTTTTAAAAAATCCGGTTTCCTGATTGGTCCTATTGTCAGGTGTTTGGTTCCCTTTGTTAACCCTTTACAAGTAAAAGAAACATTAACCCTTAGCTATCTATTTATGACACCCCCGCCCCCTGGCTCTGCCCCCGTCCTGCGGCTCTGCCCCCTGCCCTGGGGCTCTGACCCCTGCCCCGCGGCTCTGCCCCCATCCTGGGGCTCTGCCCCCTGCCCTGCAGCTCTGCTCCCCCCAATCCCAACCTGCAGTCCCCTGTCACCCCTGCCCTGGGCTCTCTCCCCCAGCTCTGCTGGTGCCCCTCACTCCCGACCCGCAGCCCCTGCTAGCTCAGCCCTGGGCTCCCTCCCGCCATAGCTGTGCCAGTGCCCCAGTCCCAGCTGGCTCCATCAGCCTTGTGTGGCCCAGCACACCTAGCCCCTTTAACACTCCCATCAGCAGCTAGAGTCTCAACAGTCCAATTCTGTAGAAACAGAGGCTGTAACATCATCTGCCCAAGAGCCAGCTCGGAGCTAGAGCAGCCGGCAAAGTCCCAGCCCTGCTCGGCTGGCGACACCCTGAGAGACCCACAGCGCCTCACATAGGGCCAGGCCCCATAGGACTGAAAATCTGGCCAGCCCCTCCCTGTGCCTCAGTTTCCTCCCACAAATGGGGGTGAGGGGCCAAGCCCCAGGGCATGGGGTGGAGGTGGGGTTCCTGGAACAGGGTGAGCTGCCCAGCTGCAGGCGGTCGGACTGCAGGAGGCTTCAGTGAAACTCTGGGGGGGGACACGTACCGCACAGCTGGGGCCTGATCACGTCAGGCTGGTGCCAGGGCTGGGCTGGGCTGGGCTGGGGGGACCAGCCAGCCCCGTCTCATTCCTTGCGGGTGCAGCCGGCGGCCAGGAAGGGGCGGTGCCCTGTGGGGCTGGATGGTCCCTGGGTCTCTTGGCACTGCAGCAGAGGCCTCAGGGGAGCTCTGTCTTGACCACATCCTTCCCCAAGTGCCAACGAGGATCCCAGCACCACACTGGCACCTGCCCTGCTGAGCCGCAGGAAGCGCAGGGCCAGACCCGGCTCTCATTCCCTAACGCCTGCCCCACCCCATTCCATAGGCAGAGAACCAGCTCCAGAGTTGCCCCCAATCAAGCCCGGCTCCTCACCCCTCCTGGGGATTTCCCTTAGATACTGCAGGGTCTGGGTGTCGTGCCATGGTGCCTGTGCTCCCCCACCCTCGATGCTCTCGGAGGTGCAGGGACCGCCCTGCCAGGCACGGCCACATCCCAGCCCCCACCCACCCTGGGCCGAGGGGTGTCAGGGCTTGTCCCTCGCCCCAGCGCAGGCAGTAAGCCCATCCCCGCCAGCGCCTGCGACATCTCTCACCTGCAGGGCGAAGCAGCAGCTCAGGCCCCAGGGGGGTGTCTTCAGCAGGGAGTAGGAGGTGCGCACAGGGCTCCGGGAGGCAGGGCTCATGCAGCAGCCCCCATTCATGCTGCCCTGTCCCTATGCTCCCTGCTTCCATGTGGCACAGGGCATGGCAGCCGGGGGGAGGCCAGAGCAGGACTGGGAGTTCAGGCTGAGTGAAGGTGACCTTTGCCCGAGCCCCCGGCCGGTTAGCCATTAACCCGACTGCAAGGAACTGCTCACTACCCTCTTCCCCCTCTCCCAGACTCGGTGCTGTGACCTCTAGGCAGTGCCATGGTACCAGCGCTCGGGCCACACTCAGGGTACACGAGCCCCAGCCCTTGGTCCCATCCACACTCACTCCCCCAGCGCCTGTGCAGGGGAGTTCTGGGCGCAGCCGGTAGAAGGAATCACCCATCCCTGTGCCAGGCTGGGGACGGGCTTCTCAGGGCTCTCTGCCCCCCTTGGCTGAGGACCCTCCCAGCTGTCTGGAGCCAAATGCCCCCCAGGTAGTGGCAGAGCCCAGCCACCAGGCCTTGGTGCTCCGTGCCCACAGCCCGGGTGCCCCCAGCAGCAGCCCAGCTAAGGAGGGGCCGGGCAGGGCCACTCAGCGCAGCCTCAGAAGAAGAGACTGGGAGAAAAGCTGGCCAGACGCGAACGCCCCGATTGGAAGGCGGTGAAGGAGTGAGCTGTCCCAGCCTGGCTACCCTCAGGAGCCCCTGAGACATCACATCCTTGGGCCTCTGCTGTCTGGATCCCGAGAGGTGTGGGAGCAAGCTGGGCCGAGGGACCCACACAACACCACCACTTCCACTGGCCTTGGCTGAATCCCAAATGCCCCCAGACTGCCAGGGGTCCTTTTTCTTCCCTCCCTTATGACTCTCCTTCTCTCTCTCTCCTTTCACCTTCTGTCGAACAGGAGCCTGGCTCAGCCGCCCAAGACAGGCGTCTCTTGCAGCTGCCGGAGCCTGGGACCAAGGGGACAACGGAAAAACATGCCCTGAACAGCCCAATGCTGCTCTGACTCTTCCAGGTTGCAGGGCAGCCGAGCCGAGCACCAGGCCTGGGGGTTGCCCGCAGTGACATTGCAAATGAATGTCCACACCTGAGACCGACGCTGCGGCTCCCCTTGTGTGTGTTCAGCTTGGTTTGTCCTTGAGGAACGGGGCTGAGATTTTAACAGCCGCCTCCCCATCTCAACTAACTTCTCCCCCCAGGACAGATCTCACTATCTTTCCACTCATCTAACAGACTGTCAGACTAGGGCTCTCTCCCCACAGCTCCAGGGAGAGGGGACGGGCTGTTGTTACCAGGAGAGCCTCATTCACTGCCTCTAGTCCAAAGGCTCTAACGGCTTTTCCTCCTTTTCCATATCCTGTGCAGGGCTTGCATGCCCAGCAGCTACGTCTGCCAGGTGCTAACGCAGCTCAGGTCCTGGCTACCAAACCCTAACGTGGCTAACGCTGGTTAATGTTGGACACCAACTGGGTCACGGTAACACCGGTGTCTCTTCGGGCCTATTTATTCCACTGAGGTGAATACAGCTCCCTGTGCTTCACCGGTCCTGCCCCCCTCTTCGCAACAGCCTCCTGTCTTGTGCCCAGCCCTGGGTGGGTGCAGCACCAGGGGCTGGCGATCCCCTTGGGCGGGGAGCTGCAGACCCAGCCCCTGCTCACTCCGAGTTCACTTATTAACTGGACGCTGTGAAGGGAGCAAAGGGCAAATGGGAGCTGTGCATTCCCCACATTCCTAGGGGGCAACTGGCAGCTCCTCTCCCCACCCCCTGCCCCCACACTGGCCATCCCAGCACTGCCAGCAAAACCAGCCCAAACCAGGCCAGGCTGCTGGGCACCCCCGCCAGGGTGCAGGCTCCTGGGCCGGGCAGAGGGGACCAGGCCATGGGGTCCTGGATGCTGGGAGCTTTCCTGACTGCTCATGTTAAGCAGAGGGAAGCAGGGATTGTGCTTGGATGGGAGACCTCCTGGAAACTCCGTGACTCCAGAAAGTACCGCTGGGGATTCAGGAGAGGGCACTCTCTGAGCCAGTGATTGCAGTGTGCTGCTGCTGGGGACACAGTACTGCAGGGAGCGGGGGGTGGGCTCACTAGGGGGGCCATGCTGGAGGTGGGGGCGGCATTAGGGGGTGCTCTCTGAGCCAGTGATCACAGCGTGCCGCTGCTGGGGACATGGTACTGCAGGGGCTTTCTAGGCAGCACTGTGCTACGGGGAGGGGGGGGGGGGCTCACTATGGGGTGCTCTCCAAGTCAGTGAGTGGAGTGCGCTGCTGCCAGGAGCCCCATACCCCACAAAATGGGTGTGGGGGGGTTGCTATGGGGTGCTGTCCCACTCAGTGCTGGACACAGGGGCCACTATGCTGCAAGGGTGGGGAGACACTTCCTTAGGGTCACTATTAGCAGCAGTTAAGCACCAATATTCTCCCCCCTGCGCGAGAGACACGGAACAGGGGCCAGAAGCAACACACTCAGACACCCTGGGGTGGTGCTCAGCTCACGCTGACCTGGAGAAAGGAGGGGGGCAGGCTGTGCCATGAGGGGGGGGGGCAGCCCCTCCACTGGGCACTAGGTGATGTGACTCATCTGTCACATCTGTTTTCTCCTGCTCTCCCATGAGGAAGCCGGGGTAGGAGTGAAGCATGTAGGGGGAGGGGGCATTTCTGCTGCAGGCAGCTGGGCAGAGAACACACCTAGAATGGGGGCTGGGCCACGGAGATAAGGAGCAATTACGTTCCAGGTCTCAGGCAGCCTCTAGGGTGCCAGGGCAGGGAGCAGAGGAGTGTTGCTGCCTGGCAGAGATGCTGGACCCAGGCCCAGTCCAGCTGGGGCAATTCCTCCCCTCCCCCTTCAGCAGGCTCCTCCTTACACACCATCCTGCATTTCTGGGGGGCTGAACCAGCCACTGTGCCCCGACGCAGAGGTGGCTGCATTTCAGTGGTGGGGGAAGCGCCCCTTGCCTGGGACCCGCTGGAGCGAGAGGCGGTAGCAGAAAGGCCAAGACGGGCGCACGGCCAGAGCTACCTTTATTATTAGAAGAGATTTTCAGCTACAAAAGAGTGAAAAACAGATTTAAAATCCAGCATAAAAACAGCTGGTGCTGGGCAAGGCGAGAGCTGGCACAGCTGGTAAGGCTGGGCAGCAGAACCAGCCCCTTCCCCCCACGCCCAGCAGATCCACTCCGGGCTGTCAGGCCCCTAACTCCCCTCTGGAGCTTACAGTCCCATGAGGGCGTGTCCCCACCCCGGACCCTCCATTGTGCAGCCCACAGGCCCAGAGCCTCATGTACCCCCCAACTCCCCTCACTCTCCACGCTGCCCAATGCAGCAGGGGGCTGAGATTCCAGCTTCACTGGGAGGTAGCAATAGGTGTGGGTAAGCATTGCCCTCCCCAGACTGGCACCCCTGCTTGTGGGCACCCTAATCCCCCCGCAATGTCGCTGCACCCCACAGCCGCCAAGCCCCCATGCCAGCCCCAGGCAGCCCCACAACCCAGTAAAGCCTGAAGGGTCTGGTGAAGAGAAGCCCAACCCACAAAGTACAAACGCTAGCTTGGGACTAACGCGGGGGCCTGGCCCTCCCAGCCTCATAGGCCAGCCCTAGCTGGGGAAGATGAAGGTCTTGATTCTGCCCAGATCCATGGCTGCCTCGAAGGAGCACTGCTTCAGTGCCAGGGGGTCGGGCCAGTCCTGGGGGCTGAGGGCTGCAGACAGATGCCAGCCCCAGCTGGGGCCAGACGAGCAGCCACTGCAGCAGAGCGCCGGGTGAGCGAGGTCCAGGCCGAGTCCAAAGGGGGCAGGCGGGGTGAAGGGGCGGCTGGGGCTCGTGCGGTTGGATCTCTCACAGGTGCTGCGCCCTCTGCGGAGTTTCAGGCAGTTTGGGCAGAGAGGGGGCACTTGCTGGGGACTAGTGTGCATGGCAGAGCCTGGGGCCTCCGTGTAGGACAGTGCCGTCAGCATGCTGCCCCACAGGTACAGTGCTGTGGCCGTCACCCCACCACCAGGGCAGCACTGCTCCTCCACCGTCTCGTTCTCCACCAGGCAACAGGAGCTGCTAACGGAGCCAGAGGGGGAAAGGGGGTCAGGCAGCCCAAGCCCAGGATCTGGCAGCTGAGTGACACAGGGGGCAAGGGGTGCCCCAGAGCCCAGCGGGCACCCACCATCCATGGGGAACAGCAGAGGCCGGAGGGCAGTGGGGCCGGCACTCCTCACACACATGACCTGGTGCACCACAGTGACAGAGGCGAAGACTGCAGCAATGCCAGTCAGGTACATCACGCCCAGCAAGCAGGCCAGCTGTGGGGAGAGAGAGACTGGTCACCCAGTGCCTAGGGCGGGGCACAATGACAGTCACCCCAGTGCCCTTCGCAGGGGGCAGGCCAGCTGTGAGGCCAGTACCCCTTGGCAGAGCAAAAATGGCCCCACCAGATGCTGGCTAATGCCATGCAGAGGACATCAGGGATGGAACCAGGGCTCTCTGCTGCAGCCCTCCACCCCAGGCTCTGACCAGCAGCTGGCACAGGAGGGGGGGGTGACACAGACTGCCACCCACCTGCCAGCAGGAGTGACCCATGCTGACCACTGTCTCTGTCCTGCCGGGGGCAGCAATGCACAAACCACTCTGCCCTGGTCCAAAAACAGGGGGGAGGGTCATCACTTTCATCCAAGTTTGCCCAGGAACATCTTCATAAGCCAAAATGTTTGGCAAAAAAGCTTGTTTCCTCCCAGAAATGCTGCAGCTGTGGCTTGAGAGTCATACCCTCAATTAGTCGGGCTCCACCCTTGGACTACATTTCCCGTGATGCATCACCTCCCCAAGAGTGGTTGCTGTGGTGCATCATGGAAAATGAAGTCCAGAAAGCTAAAAGGCAACTCAGGCCCATCTCCCAAGAGGTTTTGCGGCAGCACTTCCAAGCTAAAACGCTTCCGTTTTCAGAAGTTTGCTTTCTCAACAACAAAAATTGGAATTTTCCATGGAACGTGTTCTGCCCAAAACCTGCTTGATGGAAAGCAGCTCTCATGCCCTCCAGCAGGGGCCAGCGCAGTCATGGACATGGCTCCTGGCTCTGGCCCATGGCCTCCTGGCAGGGCTGCCAATAGCCATTTGGGTGCCTTACACAGCCCCTCCCTCCCCACGGGGGGCTGTGTGGGGCTCCAGGCCTCCGCGGGGGGGGGGGAATCTGCTCCTTCTCCCAGGGTCTGGGCTATGCTCAAGGCCTGTGGGGACCAGGAGGCAGGAGCTGTGGGGGGCCACTTTGGGGGGTCCCACAGGTCCAGAGGATTAGCAGGGGGCCGGGAGCAGCCCGCTCCGCTTCCCTTGCCCTGGCTCCAGCCGAGTCGCTCAGGGGAGGGGGCTTGGGGAAAGCGGTCCCCCCTAGCACTCTCCGGCAGCAGCAGGAAGCGGAGCAGCCAGTGAGTGCGGGGGGCGTCCTTTCCCCAACCCCCACTTCCCCGAGTGACATGGCTGAGGCCGTGTCTCTCCACTTCCCGCCGCTGGTGAGTGTGTGTGTGGGGGGGGCCATCCTTTCCCCAACCCCCACTTCCCCGAGCAACACGGCTGGGGCCGCGTCTCTCCGCTTCCGCGTCCTTTCCCCAATCCCCACTTCCCCGAGCGACACGGCTGGGGCTGCGTCTCTCCGCTTCCCGTCGCCGGTGAGCGGAGGGGGGTGCCCTTTCCCCAATCTCCCTACACTCACCGGCGGTGGGAAGCGGAGCGCCACGGCTGGGAGCTGGCGGAGTAGAGAGGGCTGGGGCCACGTTGCTCTGCTTCCCACCGCTGCCAGTGAGTGCGAGATTGGTGGGTGAAGAGGTGGAATGGAGGCAGAGCATGGGGGGAAGGTGAAGAGGTGGGGCGGAGGGAGTTGTCTGGGGCCCCACAGCCCCTAGGTATGGCCCTGTCCCTTGCAGTGGGCGCAGCCTGCAGGGGGCTGGCTGGGGGATAGGGTTGGTCGCTGGAGCTGATGCTGCCGCGTATGCACGCAGCTGCCTAGGGCACCAAGAAATTTGGGGCAATTTGGTGCCCCAAATTTCATGGTGCCCTATGCAGCTGCGTATGTCTAGGGACGGCCCTGCCTCTTGGTTCTCACCCTCCTGTGGTGCCCCCTTACGGGAAGGCTTCCTTTGCCCTCGGGGCCTGGCCAGCTCTTACCTTCGCCACTTGCTGGTAGAACTGGCCCAGCGCATGCTGCCAGAGGGGCTGCTCCAGCAGGACGCACAGGTCCGTGTAGGTGAACCAGCCACGCTGGGTGCCCTGTCTCCTTGCCACGCTGAGGGGAAAGAAGGCAGTTAGCTGTGTGCTCTGGGCACAGACCCTCTCCCGCCCTGGCTGTGCCTGCAGCTGCCATCGCTGAATGGGTGGCTGCCTGCATCACAGCTCCTGGCAGAGTCTCTGTGCCTCTGCCCGGGGGTTCAGAGTGCCACAGACGAGCCCCATGTCCCTGGCGGCCAAAGTGCACTGATGCCATGTGCGGCTCTGCTCAGGGCGAGCCCAGGCCAAGGAGGAGCTGCCTTCCCCCTCTCTGCCTGGGGGCCTGGCAGGTTGACTCCCCTCAAGCCCCACCAGGGGAAGAGGGAGTAGACCCACCCCCCCACACACACCACAGGGATTCCGCTGCTGGGTGATCGAGGCCACCTCGGACAAGCTGTGACTAGCACGGGCCTCGCCCCAGTCCAGCCTAGAGCTCCCTGGGCAAGCCGACAGCCTGCTCCTGGCATGGCTCCGGACGGTGGGAGGGATTTGCAGAATGCAGCGAGTGGGGACCGAGGAGCCCAGGGCAGGGGCGGGCCGACACGTACCCCAGCGGATCCGAGCATGGCAAGGCAGACGTGCTATATCTGCCTCAGAGTCAGACCCCTGCCACGGACACCCCCCCCTCACCCCGGTGCCCCAAACCCCTACCATCCTTCTACCCAGCTCAGCACTTCAAACAGCTCCTTGGGGTCAGTGTAGAGGGTCCAGTCCTGCAGGAAGGGAAACACCGATCAGGCGGGAGGTGCCCGGTAACAGCCTGGGCAGGCCAGGTGCCCCCCAGCATGGACTGAGCGGGGTCAAGAGAGGCTGGGCAGCCAGCTGAGGAATTCCAGCTCCATTTGGCCCATTTCCCAGCCTGGCTGGGGGCTTTTCAGCCTGCCCTCTCCCCTGGCCCCCTCATGGTGTGTGATCGCTGCTCTGCCCAGCCAGAGCTCAGACGGGATCCTGGACAACCACTGCCTGCAAGCGGGAGTCCCCTTCGTGCTGCCCCCAAAGGAACACTCTCACTGGCCCTCCGCAGACACAGCTGGCCGGGAGAGCCCAGCAGGGCCACAGTCGCATGCACAATGGCCAGGAGCCAAAGGAGGACGGGGGGGACTTCATGGGGGAGGCAGATCCCAGGCTGGACAGAGCCAAGGCCTAGCGAGCTGCAGTAAATGCTACGTTCCTGCAATGGAACAACTCTGCGCCAGCCTCTGCTGGCCCCTCCCATAGGGGCATGTGCTACCTCAGCTGGCGCCCCAGGCCAATCTCCCCTTCTGCACGCCAGCCCCCGACCCCACAACCAGCCTCGGGTTAGCACCCCCAGCTACCCCTGACGCTCTTTGAGATGCTCGAACCTGCACTCTCGGGTGGGCGGGGAGCGCCCCCTGCCGGCCAGCTGTGCACACTGCATGGCCGACAGCCTCAGGGGGCTCCTGGCCGGGATCGGGGGTCGGGCAACAGTCCGGGGCAGCAGAACTAGGCGTATAGTTTGTGTGTGCAGGGAGCAGGCTGTTCCCAGCCCAGGCTGACTGGGGATGGAGCAGCTCACAGCAGGGTGGGGCCGCAGCAGACACATTCCTCCATGTCTGATCTTACCGGGCCAAGCCCATGGGGGCAACAGTCCTGCTGCACCCTGGGAAAGGGGCCAGCTGCTCCCACTCAGGCGGGAAGCTCTCTCCCCCTCCGTCAGCTGATCCCATTCCATGCAGCCTCTGATTTCACCCCAGTGCCCCAGTGAGTGCAGCACTTCAGCAGGTCCTGGCACGGCTGCCCAGGTCAGATGCCTCCTGGAAGCTTAACATACACCCCGAGTGCTAGGCCCAGCCCTGAGCTCTCGCAGCGTGCCCACCCCTGCGCAGCCCCAAGCAGCCCCGGCAGAGCCCTCTACTAGTTAGCTGGGTCACCCTCAGTCTACGAGCTACCTCGGCACCCTGATGCGCCATTTCTCCTCTGTCCAGCACCTCTCACCAAGACACAAACACTGAGCGAGCACGTCCGGTCTGGTCTTGTCACCTCGCTCTGGGTCTGTGCAGCACCTGGTGCAATGGGACCCTGATCGTGTGTGTGCGCATGTGTGAGGGCACGTGTGTGTGAGAGAGAGAGAGAGAGAGAGAGAGAGAGAGATAAAGGGGCCCCAGGGGGCTCAGGACACAGGCACTCAAGCGATTACATCAGCACTACTTACAATGGCGCTCAGGAAGTTCATCTCCAGCGTGTTAATGGTCTGCACCCCCACCTTGCCGGCTGAGCCCCATTCGTCATTGAACACCTCCTCCTCCTCCCCTTCGTCATACAGGTACTTGCTGGCAACCATCTGAAAGCCAGGAGCACAGCGCCCGTCAGCACGGCCCCCCAGGGGAGAGCCCACCCCTGCCCCAGCCCACTCGGGGCTCGGCTCACCATGGAGATCAGGAAGAGGTCCGAGGAGGAGATCTGCTGCAGATACTCGGGGTTTCGGTGCCGGAGTCTCTCGATGTAAACCAGAGCCAGCATCATGGAGCAGGGCGAGATGCAGGCTTCCCTGTGACCCCGGGGCGAGAGCAGGACTTAGGGTTCCTTTGCGGCCCGGCACACACAGTGTCCCACCACTGCCATGGTAGCCTGGCTGCTCCCATCCCCCCACTTAATGGGCAGGGCAGGGCACACGCTGCCTGCTGCTAGGTAGAACAAGGTTTGTGTGCACGTGGGCACACCAGTAACTGCCCCCGGCAGATAGACAGATCACACCAGGTGGCTCGGCTCCTCCTGCTGGCGAAGCTGCGTCTGGCTCCTCAGGCAGGCCCTAACAGGCCCAGCTTGTGCCCGCTGAGCTGCCCTGAGTGTCATGGCGTTCACAAGGGTCACGGCTTTCTCTAGTGCACAGAGAGGAGAGCGGCCCAGCCGCAGGGCTCTGGGCCCACCAGTGTCGAGCTCTGCATGTGTCAGGAAATCCTTCAATCCCTCACACAGAGACAGAAACTGCCTAGACAGAGCTGCACAGGCAGCGGTACCGGCTGGCTCCCTGCCTTGCCAAGGTGCAAAACCCAGAAGCCTCATTGCTCACCTTTGGCACTACAGAAACCTGAGAGCACCAGGCCCCAGGGAGCTACCCCAGGCTGAAATACAGACCAGACAGGCAAGGCGTGCACTGCCATATAGCTCAGCGACTGGCTGCGCACATCAGTCAAACATTGACCCAGGACAAGCAGCTCAGGAGAGCATCAGAGGGGCAGACAAGAGAAAAGGCCCAGAGAAGCTCAGTGCAGGGCTATCAAAATCCAGCACGACAGCACAGGGGCGAAGCCTGAGGTGGGGATGCTCTCCGGCAAGAGGCTCCCCATCCAGGTGGCTGGTAGCCACACTGAAGTGTCAAGCCAGACCAGAGGCCCACGCCTGCTGCAGACGATGGGCTAGGAGGGGTTGTGTCTTACCGAGACACGTGGCAAACGTATTTCTTCTGCAGCCTGCGAATGGGGCTGGGAGCTGCTTTCTGGAGCAACTCGACGGCGATGTCTAGGACAGAGGAGAGCAGCACAGGGATTAACACTAGCAATAATGCCCCCCCTCGCCCACCCTCCCTCGATTCTCTCTCAATGAACAACCAACGCCAGCATCCAGCTGGGAGCAACACCCCTCCACCCAGAGGCAGGGAGCGCAGCGAGGAATGGATACCCTCCCCTCCTGGAGCAAGATTTTCAAGAGTAATTTTCGGTGCCTGGCTCAAGACACCTGCCCTCGGAAACCAACCCCTGGGAGTACGTCTCATGCCAGGCAGCCAGAAATCAACCAAGTTCAGCATCTGTTACCCCGCTCAGTAGTCAGGGATTTACAGAGATGCTGGCAGAAGGTCAGACAGAGTTGGGCTCCCCAGTCTTTAGGGGAAAGGCCCAAACAGCTCTGAAATTTACACCCTGATTCTCAAACACCACCCAGCCTCAGTTTGGAGGGTCCCTTGTGCCACGCCAGCCCCGCTGGATTGCTACGGCTATTCCAGGGGGCACGAGCACAGAAGTAAGCTATAGGGCAGGGACGGGCTCCTCGTTGTATTTGTAGAGCACCCAGCATAGCGGGCCTTGGCCCCCAGGCTCTACCCTAACACAGCTAATAAATCGTAACGAGAAGGGAGGCCTGCTGGGCACTGCTCCTGCAGAAACACCCCTGGGTGTGCACACATTCGTGGGGAAATGGGGCCAGAGCCTTTGGCAGCAAAAAGGCTAAAAAGGGAGATCGACCCAGCTCCGTCGCTCGGGGTGTGAACAATCCACCCTTTGGGTGGCGTTGCTACGCCAACCTAACCCCAGGTGCAGCCAGCGCTAGGGCTCCTGTCAACCTGGCCAACGCCTCGCAGGGAGGTGGGTTAAGCACAGCGCTGGGAGACCCCCTCCCATCCGCACTGAAGAGCTGCACCAGAGCAGCTGTAGCAGGTTCAAGTGTAGACGTGGCCTTAGCAGATGACTGAGTTCATTCAGCCCATGGGCTAGTTCCAATCCCTAGCTCAACACACGTCCTCACCACACAGAGACAGGCACCACTCACCGGCCACCGGGCTGGAGAGATTGTCCAGGCTACAGTCTTTGTCCCAGCCATAATACAAGCGCTTCCGCACCCTCTCGCTCAGCTGCTGGTGCCCTGGCAGAAACTGAAGATGGGATGGGAAGGATGAGAACAAAGCTGCAGACCACCCAGCCCTGGTCCCAGAAAGATGTGCTGGGTCCTCAGTCCAACTGCAGGCTCAGGGTTAGCGGGAACTGTGTGCTCCTGCCGAACACTCAGATACCATGGTGTCTGGTGCCATATGGGCACCTGGACTGGTGAGGGTAACATGGGCAGAAAGGGCTAGGTCAGAAACCAGAAAATATCATGTCCCTATTGAAATCCATGATACGGCCACACCTTGAATCCTGCCCCATCTCAGAAAGATACATTCAGATTGGAAAAGGTGCAAAGAAGCCAAGGGCAATCAAAGCGATTAGGGGATGGCACAGCTTCCTTATGAGGAGAGATTTAAAAGTCTGGGACTGTTCATTTTAGGAGAGTGATGACTAAGAACAGAAGAACATCCACACTGGGTCTGACCAATGGTCCCTCCAGCCCGGTGCCCTGTCTCTGATAGTGGCCAGCGCCAAATGCTTCAGAGGAGATGAGCAATACAGGGCAATTATCGACTGATCCATCCCGTCATCCAGTCCCTGGCAATTGGAGGTTTAGGGATCCCTGCAGCATGGGGTTGGGTCCCTGACCGTGTTGGGGGGATGTGGTAGAGGTCTATAAGGTGATGGCGGGTGTGGGGAGAGTGAATTGGGAAGTGTTATTTACCCCTTCACATAACACAAGAACCAGGAGTTGGCCACAAGTGGGTTTAAAACAAGCACCAGGAAGTGCTTTCGCACAGCACCCAGTCCGCCTGCGGAGCTCCTCGCCAGGGGACGGGGGGAAGGCCAGAAGTGGAACTGGGTTCAAAACAGACCCAGAGAAGTTCCTGGGGGATGGTCCAGCAATGGCTCTTAAGCAGGCTGGGCAGGGACACAGCCCCTGCGCTGGGGGTCCCTGGCCCCGGAGGACGGGGTGGGGGTCACTGCCTGGCCCTGGCCGGACAGACCCTTGGGCTGACCCGGTCTGGGGTGGAGGTGGCTAGGAGGCCACTGGGGGGACTTTAGGACCCCTGGGTTTGGGAGTCCCACGCTCATCCCTGGCCCCCTGCTCGGCTCCCGGCAGGGCTGGGCGCTGCTGGGGCCAGGCCCGAGGGAGCTGAGGGGCAGGTGTAGGCTGCCCCGTGCTGGTCCTCCGGCAGGTGCTGCAGCCGAGGCCCACGGGAGCCGGGTCCAGCCCCACACACAACACAGGCTCCTTAGTGAGGCAATCTAGCATTGTGGATGCCAGGCTGAAGTGTCGGGGGGGCCGACAGGGGAGCGCGGCGCTGGCGGGGGCGGCAGACCAGTGGGAGGGCAGCAGGCCGGCAGGCCGAGTGGGGAGCCGCGGGAGGCGGGTGCGCCGGTAGGGGCAGGCGGGCCGGGGGGCCGAGCGGGCGAGCCGGAGGCGGACACGGGCCAGGGGGGGGCCGAGCTGGAGCCGGGTAGGGGCGGGGGCCAGGTAAGGTCAGTGGACTGGAGGGGGCGAGGGGAGCCGGGGGGGCAGGCCAGGTAGGGGCAGGGGCGGGGGCCGAGCGGGGGAGGCCGCGGGGGGGGGCGAGGCCGGTAGGTAATGGAGCCGGGGGGCCAAGCGGGGACGCGGGGTAGGGGCGGGAGCAGGTGGGAGCAGGGCGGGGGGCCGAGCTGGGGGCCGGGGGGTTTAGGGGCAGCGGCGGAGGGGCCAGCCGGGGAGCCACGGGGGCCGGGCGGGTTAGGGGCAGCGGGCCGGGGCAGGGGGCGAGCTTTGAGAGCGGGCGGACGGGGCTGGTAGGCAGCGAGTGGGGGGCCGAAACGGGTGACCGGGGGGCGGGGCGGGTGGGGAGCGGGCGGGCGGGGGCCGAGCTGAGATCCGCGGGGGGGGACCGGGCTAGCAGGCAGCGGCCCGCGGGGGCCGAGCTGAGGATCCGCGGGGGGGTCCGGGTAGGGGCAGGCGGGGCCGGCGGGGCGAGCGGGAGCCGGGGGGGCGGGGCGGTTAGGGCAGCGGGTGGCCGGGGGGCCCGAGCGGGGAGCCTGGGGGGGGGGCGGGCTGCGGCAGGGAGGCCTCGGGGGACGCTCACCGTGAACTCCTGGAAGCCGCTCAGGGAGAAGGTCCCCTCCTCGTCCAGCAGCAGCCCGTCCAGATCCATCCCGGGGTGCTGGGGGCCCGGTCCGTACCGCGGCGGGGCGGGGCAGGGTCCGTCTCGCTCCCTTCCTCTTCCCGGGGCAGGGGCGGTGTCTCAGCGCAGCCCGGCCCGGAAGCTCCCGGCGGTGATTCACCAGCCAGCGAAGCGCCGGGCTCTTCTGCGGCCTCCTTACTCAGCGCCCGGATACCGCGGGGATGGGGCACCTCGTGCTTGTGCCCCTGAGTCTGATGGGGCGCAGCCAGCTGGGGGACCCGCGAGGTACAGCGCCGAGCCCCCATCCCACCGGGCAGCTGAGTGAGAAGCAGGATGGGCCGGGTCAAACACTGGGCTGGGAGCCAGGACTCATGGGTTCTCTTAGCAGCTCCGGCTCCCGGGGATGTGACCCTGACTGAGTCACTTCTCCTCTGGGCCTCAGGTTCCCCTCTCTGCAAGCTGGGGAGGGCAGCTCACCACTTGGGGACTGCGCAACCTGATCAATGTGTGTGAAATGCTTCCTGCTCCTCTGGATGGCAGGCCACAGGGGTAAAGGATGGAACATTATTACCTCCTGGCAGTTTATAAGTAGCTGGAGGACTTGAGAGGTTAATATCCTCCCCAGTTATCTGCCAGGACAAACCTGCCCCTGGGGTCATTCTTGCTTGTGGGTACAAACGTGATGAGAAACTGTCACTTTGGCACATGCAGGGAAGTGATCAAGGGATTAAATGTCACATTCTGCACCCAGGGCCGGCATCATCCCAGTAACTGAGAAATGTCCAGTAACCAGCGGGGAACAGCAGTTCCCCCTCCACTTCAAAGCTGCCATCTTTTGGGGATAAACTCGCCCATGGTGAGTTTTGTCACAAGGATATCTGGGCCTGCCACAGTGAGATGGTATTTTGTCAACCCCCATGTCGGGTGAGATTGTAGTGAGGAAATTGGGACACTCAGAAACAGCAGCCAGGGTGGTAGTGGCCCCTGTTCACCCCCTACATAAGAACATCAGAACAGCCGTAGCAGGTCAGACTAAAGGTCCATCCAGCCCAGTATCTTTCTACTGACAGTGGCCAGTGCCAGGTGCCCCAGAGGGAGTGAACCTAACAATGATCAAGTGATCTCTCTCCTGCCATCCCTCTCCATCCTCTGACACACAGAGGCTAGGGACACCATTCCTTACCCATCCTGGCTAATAGCCATTAATGGACTTAACCACCATGAATTTATCCAGTTCCCTGCCCAGGAAAGGAGTAATTGAGGGGACCCTGGTGGTAACAGACATGCCGGAGAGATTGGATAGCAAGTCTTTTGAGGGAGGATGATGGACGGCTCTGCAAGGGAGGCTGGGCCCAAATTATTTGGCCTGTAAGACCCGCACTAGTGGGATTGACAGGCTGCCGCAGGTCTCGGCAGATGGGCCCCAGCAGCCCGAGTTTGGTCCCAGGGAAAGGCCCAGAGGGGTGCAGACCCCAAGCCAGAACACAGGGCACACGGCCTGGGCTGCAGGGACTCCCTGGGGTGCTGCCCTGCTTTCCCCTCCCAACTAAGGGCCATGCAAGGGGGCGGGGCTTGGGAACACCCTCCCCCGACAAGAGCAGCTGCCCCTTGTGAGCCCCGCCCAGCAGCAAGGAGCACGCATGCGCAGTTGGATAAAGGTGACCCACGGCCCTACCCCTCCGAGGGACGAGGAAAACCGGAGCATGCGCAGTCCAGTCCCCGGTGTCACGTGCTGAGGGCTAGCCCGGCAGTAACACGTGGTGTAGAGCTGGGCGCTAGCGCGCGCCGCATACGTCCTGGGTCACGTGCTGAGGGAGCGCGCAGGCCGGGTCGGCGCGCGGGGCCGCAGCCGAGGCGCCATGGCGGGCGGCGGGGTGCGCGGGGCCGCGCGGAGGAGGCCGGCCGGGCCCCGAAGAGTGCCATGGAGCGGGCCTGCGGCGGGGGGGCGGCTTGCGGCAGCGGCTGCGGGGCTGGGAGCGGCGCTGGCGGGCGTGCGGCAGCGGGTGCTGGTCTGGGAGAGGGCCGCTGCTTCAGTCCCTGGTCGACAAGCGGGACGGGGCCGGCGGGATCGGGGGGCGCCCCTGTTGGTGGAGCGGGGGGCTGGGGATTTTCCACCCCGAGCCCCCCAGTGTGAGCAGGGGAGGGGCGGGGGGAAGGGGGGGCGGCGGGGCTGGGGATTTCCGAGCCCCCAGTGTGGAGCGCGGGGGGGCTGGGGATTTTCCGAGCCCCCCAGTGTGAGCGGGGGGGCGGGGGCGGGGGATTTCCGAGCCCCCAGTGTGAGCGGGGGGGCTGGGATTTCGAGCCCCCCAGTTCGGGCGGGGGAAGGAGGGCGCGAGGCTGGGGGGGCGGGGGCTGGGGATTTCCGACCCCCCAGTGGTGAGCGGGGGGGGGCTGTGGATTTCCGAGTTCCCCCAGTGTGAGCAGGGGAGGGGGCGGGGGGGAAGGGGGGCGGGGGCTGGGGATTTCCGAGCCCCCCAGTGTGGATCGGAAGGGCGGGGGGGAGGGGGCGGGGGCTGGGGATTTTCCCCGAGCCCAGTGTGAGCGGTGGGGGCTGGGGATTTCGGCCCCCCAGTGTGAGCGGGGGGGGCGGGGGGCTTGGGGATTTCCGAGCCCCCAGTGTGAGGCGGGGCTGGGGAATTTCCGAGCCCCCCATTTGTGGGCGGGGGGAAGGAGGGCGCTCCCGAGGCTGGGGGGGCGGGGGGCTGGATTTCGAGGGCCCCCAGTGTGAGCGGGGGGGCGGGGTTGGGGATTTCCCGAGCCCCCCAGTGTGACGGGGGGGAAGGGCGGGGGCTGGGGATTTTGGAGCCCCCGCAGTGTGGCAGGGCAGGCGGCGGGGGGGAAGAGGGGCGGGGGCTTGGGATTTCCGAGCCCCCCAGTGTTGAGGCGGAATCGGGAAGGGAAGGGGGCGGGCGGGGGGCTGGGAATTTCGGAGCCCCCCAGTGTGAGCAGGGCAGGCGGCGGGGGGGAAGGGAGGGGCGGGGGGCTGGGGATTTCCGAGCCCCCCAGTGTGAGCAGGGCGCTCCCCACTAAGTGGCACTAAATGCTGCTGGGGTGATGCCGATGTCGGGTCCCTGGTTGTGCCCAGGCCCGTTGGCTGTGACTGCAGGTGCCGGGCGGCTCACGTTCGAGCTGGTGCCTTGCTCGGGAGGGGAATTCAGCCCCGCAGTGATGCGTCCATTGAGGTGCGTCTCCTGACTGGTCTTTTAAGGATTTTACGTGCTGTTGTTCTCATCTTCCTCCTCTCCTGGTGCCTCAGTTGATTGTTCCCACTGGAACGCGAGGTCGGAAAGCAGCAGAAACCGCCCAGAAAACCGGATGCTGCGTTCAGACTGTTTCCTTGGGGAGATGCGGTACAAATCTTGTGCATTTGTGAAGAGTGGGGCTCTCTGCCCCAGTGTAGGTTCTTGTTCCTGCCTTGTCCCTTCCTCACATATGCCA
Source organism: Chelonoidis abingdonii (assembly GCF_003597395.2). Classification (NCBI taxonomy): domain Eukaryota; kingdom Metazoa; phylum Chordata; order Testudines; family Testudinidae; genus Chelonoidis; species Chelonoidis abingdonii. The sequence goes on from NC_133778.1 coordinate 80,312,247, forward strand.
TCTCATGGTGACGCTACTGCGGTGAGAGAGCTGGAATTCTCTCCAGAGCCTGGTCAGTGCTACTTGTTCAGGGAAAACAGGTGTTGCTTTAGATTTGGGTGAGACAAGTGTTTTTCACTTTCTCCCTAGGGGACTGAATGCACTATCACTTCTGAACAGGGACAAGTGCAGCCCTGTTGTAAGACAGAAAGAAAAGTGGTCCATGGAGTTCGGCTCTGTGCTCTGCTGTTGCCCACTTCTCTGAGGTGCAGTTAGTGGAGGAGATGCAGATCTCAAATTGCAGCTAGGCTGCATAGCCCAAGATAAGGTATCTTGTGATGTCACTGGTAGTCTCGGGGCTGCTCAATTTTATTTAAATTTAGGGAGTCCCTGGAACTCCTGGCAAGTTGTTTATGTGAGTTGGGCAGAGTTCACATGTCCCCAGCTTGAGGCCAATGAACCGGTTTCCTTTGGCTTAATGGTCAGTATAAAGCTGGGTGTGAGCAGTTCAGTGCCCAGTTCTATAATTCTCTCATGCATCAATTGCCAGGGTGTATTCGCCTCATGATCTTTATAGAAATCTAAGGACTTGGCTTCACTTGAGTTACAGTGCTGGTGGTGGCTTTACAGCACTGTAACTTACTCCCTGTCTACACAGGCAGGGCACATAGAGCGCTGTATCTCCCTGGCTACAGCGCTGGTTGTACTCCACATGGAGAAGAGGAATAAAGAGAATAGCACTGGTGCTGCAGAGCTGGAGTGCCAGTGTAAACAGTGATTAGTCTTACTATGCTGTAACTGAGCTCTGGAATTTTCCCATAATGCTTTTAACTAAGAACTCTTTGTTTTGTTGTGAACTCAAGCCCGGGAGCTGCTTATCTAAAAAACAAACAGCAGTTGTTAGCTTGAGCAGAGGCAGGCAGGGAATATTCACAGCTAGTGTTTGCTTGAGGACAGAAACAGGAGGGCGGGGGGAGTCCGTTGGAGCAGCTGCTTATCTGGTCTGAAGGCTATTTGCATTTAAGAGGGAATGAGAGAGGGGTAGGGGAGGTGGTTGGAATTTGCAAGGCAGGGAGCTGACACAGTGTCGCCTCTAAAAATCCACTCTATCTCCCCCCACCATGCTCCCTGTCACACTCCACCACCCCCTTTTGAAAAGCAGAGTTGCAGCCACTTGAACGCTGGGATAGCTGCCCATAATGCACCACTCCCAACACCGCTGCAAATGTGGCCACACTGCAGCCCTGGTAGCTGTCAGTATGGCCACACTGCAGCAATTTCCCTACACAGCTGTACGAAGACAGCTTTAACTCCTAGCACTGTACAGCTGCAAGTGTAGCCAAACCCGAAAATTCCTATTTTGAAGTGTAAATGGAACTTCAGGTGACGTTCTATAGAACCTCATTACAGAAAAGCGTTTCTAAACACACTTTGGGATGTCTTCCGAGAACCTGGATGGTCTGAAGTGAGAGAGGCTTGAGGGGAGACTAAAACAAAGCCTGGAATGACCCAGTGTCCCAAAGTATGCTGTAGGCTAAGTCAGGGCAAATCTCCTGACTGTCTCAGAGCAGAAAGTGTGTGAGAACAGTGGGTAAAATGCAAAGCTAGAAAACCATTGTGGGCAGTTGCATGCAGATGTTTACAAGGTAATGTGAGCAGTGGAAAGAGAAATGAAATTGAGTTGCTGCCAAATCGCAAAACCATTGTTATGTCTAGCAATGGTAGCAGCAGCTAGAATGATCCAGGGCTGCATTAGTGGAGGATGCTGCAGGTTAGGATTGAGGTGCATTAGCCGAGCTGTCTTGTCGACTCCAAAATTAATTAATGGTGTTGATGGGTCACGCTGGAGAGGTACAGCTGAAGTGAGGTGGTGAGAGCTTACACTGCCTTTCAGAGTACGAAGTCTCACCTTTTCCGAGAAATAAAATTCTCCAAAATGTTTTTAAAAGACTGAAGTACAACACTCTTCTCTTGGGATCACATCAGCTATTAAACACATGCAATAGTGACAGAGAAGTGCTCTGTATACTCCTGGGAGGATGTACCTAATATGGGAGACTGTAAAAAATCAATGGTATAGTGAGCAGGGAGGGAGGATGAAGCAGCAAATATCCTTCACTGTGGGAACATTCAAAATGTGCCCACCCAGGAGTTACGCTGACACCTTACCAGCTGGCGTCTAGCTTGCATAAAACAGTCCTTTGCATCTGCCTTGAGTATGGCAGTGCAAACCATGGGTAGTAGGGGTCCCAGCATACAATATGCCATCTTGTCCAAAGAGGAGGCCTCTGTGCAGATGTTCTGTCTGTCTAATGCCCCCTTGGTCCATGGGCTGCACTTCTGTATTCAAGATGAGATCAGCCACAGTCCGTAACACAAAAGTGTGTGGCTTGTGTTTAGCCTGGAGTAACCCTGCTGCTTTCATTTGACAAGCACAAACAGGCCTCTCCCTGCTGCCAGGGAGGTGCCAAGGGCTTCTACAGGATTTGGCCTATGATGATAAAGTGCTTGCTCCTGCTGGCAGCTGTAGCTAATTGGAGCCTCGCCCAGGCGTGTTTCTAGTTAAGTTCTTTGTCCTTGCTATATTAGTGCACTTCATCCCATGGTCACAGTAGGTTAGTAACCCTAGTAATGTTCTAGGTGGAAGGAGGCGCTGCATACCACCTTGGTTCCTCCACTAATTGATCTCAGTGTTTGGGGACCTGGGGCTCTTGCTGAGCCTGTAGCTGCTCTGTATTTCTGTCCTGGCACATTCCTTTCATCCCGCTCCTCCCCCCCCCACACAGCAGCATTAACAAATGTAGGATGAGTGGCAGAACCAAGCTGTGGACTGGAATGAAAAACATCCTGTTTGCTCATGTAAACAGTGAGTCTGCTTTTTTTGGCAAAATGTTCGGTCTGTGGTCTTCCAAACAGAAAAGGACAAAATTGGTCAGAAAATCTTTTTTTTTTTTAAATGCCAAAACAATGAACAATTGAATCTAAAATTATGGGAAGAAAAAAGGTACTTGACCAATCACTCATTTAAATCATCTTCTATTACTGTTCCCTCTGCCTTAAAATTACCCAGCTAGAAACTTGCATAATATGCATTTCCTTAAATGACTATGAACTAATGTGCTGAATATAGAGGGTAAACCCAAAGCAGAGCTTTGAAGCTGGAGCTACGCTGGGAGGCTGGTGTATTAGGAAAGATTAAAGGAGCTAAATGTATCTAGTTTGGCTAAGCAACAATTACAGTGGATTAAAATGGGGTGTGGGACACACGCACTGTACACAGAATGGTTTAAGTGCTGCAGGTGGGGGGAGGCCGGAGTACAGTCCCACGGGGGCTGTAATTGGCGATTATGAGCTGAAATTCAGAAGAGAGACATTTAAGATGAACAGTAGGAAAAACTTCCTGAGCTGGTGTGCTACTAGCTGTAGAATCATCACCCCAAGAGAAGAGACGGTAGCAGTTCCGTGTTGGCCTCACTGAAGGGAAAGGGAGGTTGTTTTGCATGGCCCTTAATAAGACCTAATCTCTCTTCTGAGCTCTCTAACTTCTGATGCTTTGTTTTACCCTGGCGTTCAGCTCTCCGTTGCTTTGCACAGTGAGATGCGTGCACCTCCTGGTTATCTAGTCTGGATTTCTAGTGCACTTCCCTGTTTGAGGTTAATCTCTTGATGAGTGTTTCTAGCAAGGTGAAGCCGAGTGTGGTTTTATGCTCCCTGGGCCGAGAGGACCTTCAGCTTGAAAGCATAGAGGCTGAGGAGTGTATCACACCCTCTTCAGCCTGTGGTTGGCCCAAGGATGGGGTTGACGGGCTCTGGAGGGAGTCTGGAAGGAGACTTAACCTTTCTTTACTTGCTGCTGGGGAGTGAGAAACCAAGAAGAATGGGGCTGGAGTTGGGGGGTGGCATCTTTTACTGTTGAGTTTATGAAGTGTTGATTTCTGCCTTGGGAGGAGACAGCCCCTCTAGCTAGGGGTGAGCGTGGATCTCTGGGGCTGTTGGGTACAGGCCAGAATGTCGGTGCGGGAGATGGAAGAGCCTGGGATCCAATCCATCTATATCAGCTGAGTGGTAGGGCCACATGCTGCATGTGACCCATGCTCGGATCAGTGGGGGAGAGGACCAGCAAAAGAACTAGTGTTTGGAAGCAGATTCTGGATCAGTTTCTGTTGCAATCTAATGCCATCTGATGACAGTTTAGAAACCGATGCTTCATCTGTCACCACAGCTCTTTTCGAAACTGAGCTAGTCTTCCCAACGCACCTCCTAAAGCGTCAGTTATACAGTGTGTAGCATTTGTACTTGTGAGGATTTGTACTTGTGCAGCTGTCCTTATTCTGCAGCGGGGGAAGGAAGTCTGGCAGAGAGGGGCAAGTCCGTCTGCCCACAAAGCCGTAGTTATGGATTCATCTTAGTAACAGGGGCTCACAGCTTTCTTCCCAGTGCATCAGCTAATGATGGCTCTGTTTGGTTTCCCAGGTTGTTTTCCTCCACTTCTCTGCGACCTCTCTTTCTTCTCAGCATCTCTCTGCTTGGAATTCTCTTGCTGGAGAGGTGGAAGCCCAGATTCCTGTTTGACTTCTCTGGTAGGTGATGCATATTGCTGTAGCTGGGGAATCATGGGGCTACAACTGCTGGGTCGTGGACAAATGCTGGTATTCCCTGACCGTTATGGGTACCATAGGTCCCCTCCTTCCCTTTCTTCAGGGCCTTGTTTTGCCTCCATTGCACTGAGCGTGCTCAAATCCACAAACCAGCTTGGGCAGACTCCTTGGCAGGTTGGAGCACGTGCAAATAGGAGGCAACAATGGCTGGTGCAGTCAGAATGCCTGTCTGGGGGTTGATACAACTGCCTCAGTCAGTTGGAAGTTGCTGACAGCAATTCAGTTTGGTGGGGGGGAGGGATAGCTCAGTGGTCTGAGCGCTGGCCTGCTAAACCCAGGATTGTGAGTTCAATTCTTGAGGGGGCTATTTAGGGATTTGGGGATTGGTCCTGCTTCGAGCAGGGGGTTGGACTAGATCGGGGGTCGGCAACCTATGGCACGTGTGCCATCAGCAAAGGTGGCACGCATGCCAATTTTTAATGGCATGTGACTGCCTGTTGGGACTCCCCCGTGCCATTAAAAATCCTGCCCGGTGCAGTAAGTCGCGGGGTCCATGGTCCCGAGCAGGAACACTGGCCGAGCGCAGCAAACCGCCAGCTCCTCCCCCCCTTCTCCCCTCCCCTGGAGCCCTGCCGCCTTGTGCACAGAGCTCTGGGGGCCGGGGCTGTGCACTCCCATGGAGCAGCGTTTGGCTCCACAGGGAGGGAAAGATGCTTCCTGCTGACCCAGAGCCCTGCTGCCACGTGCGCAGCGCTCTGAGGGGCGGGGCTGTGCACTCCCGTGGAATAGTGTATCTGGCTCTGCTTGGAGCCTCCTGGTAACGGGTCCGGGGCTGGGGAGGGTGGATAAGGGGTGGTGGCAGTCAGGGGACAAGGAGAAGGGTGGGTTGGATGGGGGTGAGATCCCAGGGGGGTCTCTGGAGGGGGCAGTCAGGGAGCAGGGTGGGTGGATGGAGCATGGGAGTTCCGGGGCCTTTTGGAGGCAGGAAGTGGATAGGTGTCAGGGGACAGGGAGCAAGGAGGGTCCTGGGGGGGCGGGGGCAGTTAAGGTGAGGGGTCTCTGGAGCGGGTGGTCAGGGGACAAGGACCTGGGGGGGTTGGATGAGTCGGAAGTTCGGGGCGGGGGCTGTCAGGAGGCAGGGGTGTGGAGAGGGGTTGCAGCAGGCAGGGAGCAGGGGGAGGGTTGTATGGGTTGGGAGTTCTGGGGGTCCTGTCAGGGGGCGGGGAGCAGTTGGATGGGGCATGGGAGTCCCAGGGGTCTGTCTGGGGGTGGGGGTGTGGATAAGGGTTCGGGCAGTCAGGGGGCAGGTAGAGGGTAGGGTCCTGGGGGGCAGTCAGGGGACAAAGAGCAGGGAGGTTTAGATAGGGGATGGGGTTTTAGGGGGCAGTTAGGGGCAGGGGTCCCAGGAGGGGGTAGTCTGGGGACAAGGAGCGAGGGGGTTGGGAGTTCTGAGGGGGGCAGTCACCCAGCCCTCTGCCCTGGGCCCTGACCCCCACCACAGCCCTCTGCCCTGGGCCCTGTACCTCCCTCATACACACTCAGACTTCTGCTTGATTTCTTCACACCCCTCCACAACCCCAGCCCTGACTCTGGTGCCCCCACACATACCCAGCCCCCTCTCTGCCCTGACTCCTATGCCCCCCCACATACCCAGCCCTGACTCCAGCCCTCTGCCCCCAGCCCTCTGGGTCCCAGCCCTGCACAGCCTCCCAGTCCTCTGCCCTGGGCCCTGTACCTCCCTCATACACACACAGCCTTCTGCTTGACTCCTTCACTTCACACCCCCCATGACCCCAGCCCTGACTCTGGCACCCCCACATATACCCAGCCCCCACTTCCCTGACATCTGCACCCCCCCTCACATGTCCTCAGCTCTCTGCCCTGACTTTTGCATCCCCTCATCCAGCCGTGCCACATCCCCACCCTGAGCACCAAATGAGGGCTCCTGCACCCCCCCACACACATTCCCACCAGCACCCCTCACGTCAAATGGGAGCTGTCCAGGTACGTGCCCCACACCCAAACCGTCTGCCTTGAGCCCCCTCCCTCATTTTAGCTCCTGGTGAGACCCTTCATCCTCAGCCCTGTGCTCAGTGCACTCCCACCCTCAGCTCAGTGCAAAGAGAGGAAGAGAATGGGCCAGAACCAGGGAGAAGGTAGGTCCAGCAGCCAGAACCCCAGACCGGCAGGGGTTGTGGGCAGGGCTGGGACCCCAGCTTGGCAGCGGGCTGAGCGGGGTCCAGCAGCTGGGATCCCAGCTGGTAGGAGCCGGCAGATGGAACCCCTGAGCGGCAGTAGGGGGAGCCACTCGCCCCACTGCCGGTCGGGGGTCCTGGCTGCCAGCGCTGCACAGCCTGCTGCTGGTCTGGGTTCTGGCTGCTGGACCCTTGCCAGCCGGGGTCCCAGCCACAGGCCCCGCTCAGCCTGCTGCTGGCCTAGTGAACAGAACCCCAGACCAGGAGTGGGCCGGCAGCGTAAGATCAACAATTTAATTTTAAATGAAGTTTCTTAAACATTTTGAAAACTTTGTTTATTTTACAATACAACACTAGTTTAGTTATATAATATATAGACATAGAGAGAGACCTAAAAAACATTAAAATGTATTACTGGCATGCAAAACCTTAAATTAGAGTGAATAAATGAAGACTCGGCACACCGCTTCTGAAAGGTTGCTGACCCCTGGACTAGTTCATCTGTTCGGTATGGGGCTCAGTTAGCCCTCTTGGGCCTGCCTATCATCCCCTTCAGTGTCAACTGTGGATGACACAATACATCAGCATCTCTACCATTTGTAACAATCTTGACCCCCTACTTCTAGAGATTTTAAAATATCTGTCAGAATCTGAGTTTCTGGTTTTAAAAGAAAGCAACAGAGGGAGGTATGACGATGTGGTTCTGGCAGGACCTAACTGAGTGTGCCAAATCAGGACCAATTGCTCAAACAGGGCAGTCACAGCCCTAGGCTGGGGTTTTTCCACCTCTAAGGCAAACCAAACCAGCCAGACAAAAATGACTTCGGTTTCACCCCACTGGCTAACCACAAATCACACAAGCAATTTCCTTAGACACTCCAGTCTCCCAGTATCACCACCAGTTCCACACATCCTGGGGATGAATGGTTATGAAAACCAACAGCCCAGTAAAAGAAAAAGATTCTCTCAATCCCAAAGGACCAAGCCCCAGACCCAGCTCAATATACACATCAGATCTTACCCACAAATCATGCTGTTGCCAATCCTTTAGGATCTAAAATCTAAAGGTTTATTCATAAAAGGAAAAAGATAAAGATGAGAGCTAGAATTGGTTAAATGGAATCAATTACATACCACCTTAGTTCGTCTCTTTTTCTAAGCTGAACAGTCCCAGTCGTTTTTAATCTCTCCACACAGAAGCAGTTCCATAATCCCTAATTGTTTTTTGTTACTTCACACCAGGCCTCAGAGTAGCAGCAAGGAAGAATATTCAAGCAAGGTGTGATTGGTGGCCATCTAGTGTGAGCCCCTCCTGCAGCTACATTTATTAAATGAATAGACTGTAGGTAACAGGTTTGTATGTAGCTGAAGGAGGGGCTCACACTAGATGGCCACCAATCACACCTTACTCTGAGGGCTAGTGTACACCTAAGACTTAGAGCAGCCTAGCCACCTTGCTCAGGAGTGTGAATTTTTCACACCCATGAGAGACATCGTTAAGCCAACCTTAGCCCTCCTTCCTGATTTACCCACTTAGGTCACAACCTGGAGTTCAGTGTAGTCCGTTGTACCAAATGTCCTTAGCTCCCGCGAGGGAAGAGCTATGTTCCGGCACTAAGGGGCCTCCTAGTGCCGTGTGCCACAGCTGAGCGTGTAACGGCTCTTGTCCGAGTCTGGCCTCCAGTTTAAACCCAGAATGGCAGCCTGGTAGCTTCAGGGTTCGTACTTCCTGCAGAGCAAGAAACAGGTCAGTACGGCACCTGTACGAGTGTCTACATATACACACACGCACACTCCTCAAAACCAGTATGTCAGTCTGGAGCATCATGGGAGACTGAGCGTCCTCAGTAATTCCTCTTGTGGATGAAAGCTGGTACAAAACATCAGCTTTTATTCTTCAGTGAGTCACTTGCCACACAATCATGGCCCACGACACGAGCACAGAGAAGCACAGCATGTTAGGAGCCGTATCAGAATGGAATGGGTGCATTCTGTGCTCTGTAGCCACTTCCTCCTCTTTCCATTCAAAACTCTCTTGCAATGTCACAGAAACATGAAGGTGCTTCCTGCAATGAGGATCAAATAAGGATCGTTACTAGAGCACTGTACAGAACCAAGAGAGAGAGACTTGCACCCAGGATCTTGTGGTCTGTTAGACCAAACACCCTGGAACCGCAATCTGCTGGCTGACCAGATGACAGGCAGAGCTGAAGGAAGTGCAGATCATTCCTACGTTTTTTTTTGGTCTTGATATTTAAGGTCTATGCATAAGTGTACAAGAAGGGATTTGAATAGAGTATGTGACCGACTGGGAGTCGGGAGATTTGCATCTGGGGTTAATGCTTCTGCCTCCACCCATGAAGTTCACTTCTCCCAGAGTCCAGATCCTCTTGTGACTGGAAAACACCTCAAGTCACACTCCAGCACCAGGGTGGAGGCCTGGCTCAGTAGCTGCATTCTGTATGGATAATAACTAGGACATAAATGAGTGCCTGGTACCCTTTTAAAAAGGGGGCCTGCTTTCTAGCAGAGTTTGCACTGGGAATTTCTAAGAGCTGAGGAACCGCAGGCGCCATCCCCTGACCTGAATACTAGCAGTTGCGTCTCTTAGATGGAATCTGGTGTGTCAAGCTGTGTTTACACTGGTTGTAGGTTAATGTAAATGTTTACTGTGAAATGTCAGCAGGCATTACTGTTCTGGACAGATGTTTAAGGCCTGCTGGCTGTCCTGAATACGCTGTCTAACCTCCCACTGATTTAATTGGGATGATGGCGGATGATATCTCAGGAAGAGCATAAGAACGGCCGTACTGGGTCAGACCAAAGGTCCATGTAGCCCAGTATCCTGTCTACCGACAGTGGCCAATGCCAGGTGCCCCAGAGGGAGTGAACCTAACAGGCAATGATCAAGTGATCTCTCTCCTGCCATCCATCTCCATCCTCGACAAACGGAGGCGAGGGACAACATTCCTTACCCATCCTGGCTAATAGCCTTTAATGGAGTTAACCACCATGAATTTATCCAGTTCTCTTGTAAACCCCATTATAGTCCTAACCTTCACAACCTCCTCAGGTAAGGAGTTCCACAAGTTGACTGTGCGCTGTATGAGGAAGAACTTCCTTTTATTTGTTTTAAACCTGCTGCCTATTAATTTCATTTGGTGACCCCTAGTTCTTGGATTTCGGTTGTACTTTGGTCAGCTGCGGTAGACACCAAGAATATGCTGCCATTCTGCGTCTCCCAGAGCCACCATTGATTTGGAGCTGGGTTCAAAATAATTTGGAGTCAGCAGTTCTGGAAGAAGTCATCTCATTCCCCCTGTGACACCCTGGCCCCCCAGTATTCACCACAGTCATGTGGCAACCGAAATCCACTGGTAAAGAACAATCAGTAGGTGTACAGAGTTAGGATCTTATGCTGAGCCTGTCACACCCTCCATTGCCAGAGATTCAGTCACTCTGCCATTGCTTGTGGCAGGGTCTGCTGCACTGCCGGCACTGGGATCCTGGGGAATTTCACAGCCCTGGTGCTATGCCCCAGGAAATAGGAGAGGTGGCAGCGATAGGCCAATGCGATAACAGTGCAGGCGCTACCACCTAATGCAGCAAACAAACAAAAGAATGCTGGTGCCAAACACAACTTCCAGAGTGACATTGGTGTAGTGCAGGTGGCAGCGGCACCTCAGAGAGCTGGATTTCTGTGCTGTGATGCAGCAGCACCTCTGAGACATCTCAACATGGAGACGGGATAGACAGCAAGCGTTTTGCATCTACTACAAGAGAGGTAGACTCTCAGCACAGCGAAACGGCTGAAGTAACGATGCTTACATCTCATGCTGTGGCAGAAAACCATGGCTCTCGGTGTGTGCCTGCTGAGCTGATGAAATAGCCGCCAGAATGCAGACTGGCAAGGAGCGTGACTGGGCAGCTGACAGGGCTGATTATGGGAATCTGGGTCACAGACTCAAAGGATTGCCTCCTTGCCTCTGCACGCTGTCTCCCACTCCAGTGCACAGCTCAAGAGCCTGTCAGTTTGGACTTGCAGCAAAGGGAAGAGTTTGACTGACTTGCCCACCACTGTCATTTCTAGGGCCAGTGTACAGCGAACAGATCTGTTAAACAGAACAGCTTCCATCTCTGCGTCAGGACCGCTGGAGAGAGTTAAGTCTGAGAAGTCCAGGTCTCACTTAGCACTCTCCACGGGGAAGAATGCTTGTTTCTTTTTGCATCTCACTCAGCTGGGAGGTGAGACTGGACTAGACCAACCACTTCCACTTCCTGATGAACAAGACTCCAGGGAGAGATTCCAAACCCTTTGGTTCATACAGGGTGTGGGAACCTGTGTTTTGCATACAGCTTGAATTCCAGCCCTAAATTCAGCCAACAACTGCCCTTCGTTTGTATTGCACTTTTTGGATGTTTGAGGGGGGAAAAATCCGGTCAGAGCCTGGAATTGTACAAGCATCAGGAAATGCCTTCAGTGCTGCACAGAAGCCCTGCTTCATTGTCCCCGAGTCTGTCCCCCAAGCTGGGCTGGAGAGATGTCTCGGGCAGTCAACGTTAGTCAGATTCCCAAGCCCTCCAACAGCCTGACTTGCATCAGTACAGTGGGGCCCTGGGTACTTTGGTAGGACAAATGGTAAATAGTGTCTGTTTCCCAGGGGGGGTCAGAGTTACACTTCTAGGGTGGAGGGTGCTAAAGGAAATGCAGCACGTAGCTGGCAGCCCAGGGCATCAGATGAACCATGTTCAGGGACTTCGCTATTCAGTTTTCAAACAGCCTCTGAGCTCCTATTTAGCCCAGCTCGGGAGCCTCATTGGTGCCTTGTTGGGAGCTCAAGGGATGCACCTGAGAGTGCAGCTGCTCTTGTCTTCAATACATTGTTGCAGTCTGTGGAAGCTAACAGGCCCAGCATTCAGAACTCCAAGTCAATCTGTATTGGTTCCTAGTGGAGATGGAATCTGTGGCCTGACTGCATTGCCTGCTGGGGTCTGAGACAAGTGCAGCCACTGGCCCCATTGCAGACCTCTGTGGGCTGAATCTGGGCTGTGTGCAATGCTTCAGCCACTGTGGTGCTGAAAGCAAACCTTTACCAGGAAGCGTTCCCGCTTATCTCTGCACGTAAAGACCTGCAAACCCAAAAGCCATCTCTAGCCTGATTCCTGCGCACAGGGAGATCCCCAGGCTAATTCTCTGCTCAGCTCCTAGCAATTAAGCTGTCGTGTTTTAGTTTTCACTTGGCTAACAAATCTTTCCTGCTCTGTCTCTACAGCACAGCCCTTGGAGGAGCCAGGAGGGGACAGGTAGGCTCACTTGTGACCTCTTAGGAAAGGGGGCAGTGAGGTGGTGAGTTCAGTGTGGTGATTTTGTCTGTCCTTCTCTGCTTGCCCCCCCTTTGCCCTTGCTCAGGATTGCTCCCCCGTCACACTGTAGTGTGTTTGTGTGCATGGTTCCTGAAATGCCTGTTCTTTAGCTGACACACAGCAGGGTTTGCAATGGTTCCTCCTTCCACAGTGGGAGCTGTTTGCTTCATTTGCTCAGGAACAGCATTTTGAGATTCCAGGAAACCTTGATCCCCTCCAAATGTCTGTGTGCTTCTAGCACTCGGAATGTCCAGGATTTTTCCCTAAAGCTCAGGCAAAGAGGATCTGTCCCAAGCTATTTTAAGAATCCCCAGGGAGAAGGAAATCCCTGGAATTGGCTTTTGTAGAGAATATGAGCCACCTGTAATTGCATGCTTCAGCCCCCAGTGCTTAGCCATTGGTTATGGGCAGCACGGTCACCCAGCGTTCCAGGGCATTTGTTACCTAGGGCTGCATGCTAGGAGCTCCCTGAGGTTTAATCCCAGCTCTGATGTTTCGCCTCTTGACCTGTGACATGGGATGTTGCTGTTTGCGAGGAGGTGCTGTGTTTTGCAGCAAGATGCCTGGGTCCCCACTCTTTCAGCGTGGTTCAGCTGTCCCTCGTCAGACCCTGTCTGAGGTTGGAGTGGGGTGGGCAAATCAGAGAGGTGTCATTAGTGAAGTTAAATTTGAGATGCACCTCAATAGTATGAAGCCCTTGAAAGGGAGCTCTGCTTCCCTATTGCTGTTGTACCCCCAAATGAAGTGGGGTGCGTTGAAGGTTTGTCCTCTGACACTTGTATCTGTTTCTCTAGTGAGAGCGTGACGGCCGGAGCACAGCCTCACCTTCTCAGCGTCTCCGAGCTGTGCTACTGCCTGGCTGAGAGCTGGGTCACCCTCCGGTTGTACCTGCAGGAGCTGCTACAGTACAAGAGGCAAAACCCTGCCAAGGTAAACTTGGGCCATGCCACTCCGCCTCTGCTGGAGGTGTTCCTCTTGTCGTCAGGGGCTCCTCAGATGACCTGAGGGATGGGAGGAACCTTAGGGCAAGATTTTCACTGATGATTGTGGGTGCTCTTCTTTTATCCCACCCTGCCCAGACTTCAGGGAGGAGAAGCTTTGCTAATGAATAATTGTATTCCCAGCACCTGTGAGCTGGGGCCAAGCTTAACCCCTTATGGGAGTGGCCAGCTCTTTGTTTCTTTGGTTCCTCGATTTCTAGTCTGTAGGAAGTTTGCCCGATTACGGCTTTTGCCCTATCCTGGCTCCGTTCAGCTCTGGAAGCTGTTTGTAGCTCTCTTGCAAGCAGCACCCTCAAGCTGCTGTTCTCCAAACCCATTGTGCAGTGGTGGGCAGGGCTCCTGAATGCGTGAAAGAATCTGGCATGAACCTAGGGGTTGATGGATGTGCCAGGTGTCGTTCGGAGAGGAATTACCTCCTTGTAGCCGGGTCTTGGTTCTGGCCTGTATTAGGACCTTGACATCACCGAAGGTCAATGACATCCGCACAGGCTACCTTTGTAGTAGGCTTGGCAGAATCCAGTGCGCTCAAGTTATAGAAACAAGTGGGGTTTTACTATATTTCTGTTGCTGGCTATACCCCATTCTCAGACAGGTGACTCCACAGTTACAATATTCAGCCAGAGGCAGGGGAGAAGCAACTCAAGACAGATGCCGTAAACATAGTCTGGTTTCCTCTAGTGTTGAGTTTGAATTAGTTAGAAGATGAGACTCAGAGTGCACCGAACTCTTCTATATGGCTTCCTTTACTTGGCGAACCAGCATTTCAGCTCACGCTGAGTGCCAGTCTCTCCAGCCCAGATCCCTTTGACAGACCTCCAGTACCCTAGAACCATCATCTAACCCATGAGAAGGGCCGATTCCCCTTGCAAAGAGCAGAAGAGCCTGGGCTGGACGGTCACACGCCCACCAATTCCAGATGAGCCTACCAGGGAGTGGACAGGGCACCATGGATTGTGAACAAATCATCTAACATCTCTATGGCTTGGTTTCCCCATCTGGTAACAGGAGGGACAGTATAGACTCTTCTATAAAATGTTAATCTGCAAGTGAACAGCACTATCTAATGCCTAATTATAATATATCCTATCTTTCTTCCAGGAGACTGTGTTGAACTTTGGAAGTGAGCCGGTTTAGGACATTCCCATAAAGGTTCTTTAGTCGGGGGACAGAGGGGTGGTCACGGGTTCTTAGGTTTCCCTACGTCTCATCTACACTGACTTGCTTTTTTGCACTTCACTCTGCTTCTCCCCAGGGCTGGGAAGTTTGAGTTCTGACCATTAGTGCCAGGAGCTCAGCACAAAGCTAGGCCAGAACAAGTCATTGGGTTGGATCAGACTTTTGTGTGTTAAATTTGCGTTACAATATTTTAAGGTGAGAAATAGTGCTGAGCAAATCTCTTGCCCCTGCTGCAGGGGTGGCGTCTTTGCCTCTTGTCTGTTTTGTTAATCCCTCACCCCTTTGTTTCCCCAGTTCTGTGCGAGGGTTTGTTCGGGATGCCTGATGCTGGCTATGGTTGGACACTATGTTCCAGGCATAATGATCTCCTCCATCATCTGTGAGTATAAGTGGCCCCTTCGTGTCAGCTGAGACTTGTCATGTCTTGCCAGAGTCATTTGATAAGTTGATAGAAGTGTGCTCACGATTCTTTCATATCCCACAGCCCATACCAGATAAAGTGAGGTGCATAACCCCTCACCTCCCTGCCACCTCAGGTCATTCGCTTGCACACTGTTTATGTAGGACAGGGGTCAGCAACCTTTCAGAAGTGCTGTGCCGAGTCTTCATTTATTCACTCTAGTTTAAGGTTTCGCGTGCCAGTCATATATATTAACCTTTTTAGAAGGTCTCTTTCTATATATAGCTAAACTGTGGTTGTATATAAAGTAAATAAGGTTTCAGAATGTTTAAGAAGCTTCATTTAAAATTAAATTAAAATGCAGAGCCCCCTGGACTACTGGCCAGGACCCGGGCAGTGTGAGTGCCGCTGAAAATCAGCTCGCGTGCTGCCTTTGGCACGTGTGCCATAGGTTGCTACCCCTGATGTAGGACCTGCAGTGCGATGCAGCAGAGGGAGCCAAGCTCAACTAATGGACCCGCTCCCCAGATCTGCGCTGCTGGGTGATTACATGCAGTGTAGCTGTAGGTGTGTTGGCCATGGTACTAGAGAGACACGGTGGGCGAGGTGTTGGTCCAATGAAAGCTATTACCTCATCCGCCCTGTCTCTCACACATGCTCAGTGAAGCAGGTGTTCCTGCAGGGAAGCAGAGAAATGCAGTGTCACTCTGAAACTTCAGCAGAGAACAAGTCCATGTCTACCAGGTTTGAAATGAAAAAATTGCTGGGGAAAGAAAATGTGTACAAAGTGTTACAGGCAGCAGGAGGTAAAATTGGAAGGAAATGTAAGTACTTGGCTATCTTAAGATCACCCTAAAGAACTTCCTTCTATAGTCAGGGCAACAGTTTGGAAACTTGGACTGCTGATCTGCTTACTCTTCCCCTGCTCCAGTGGACGTGTTAGCTTATCGGGTCACTCAGGTGTTCAGCACACTGGCTTTCCGTCGTGGCACAGCCTTGCTTGTAAGGCCTAGGCTGCTGCTGCCCTTTCAGAAGTCAGTCACTTGAATTAACCCCCAGCTATACTCCAGCTCAGAGGTCAGGAATGAGGTGTATTGAGCAAGCTACAGAGAGCTCAGGCTTTGGAAAAACAGGTGTGACAGGGAAGGACTGCTGTGCATGGGCAAAGCCGTTTGTGGATGAAAGCAGCCCTGGAATAATAGGATGGTGCTGCAGATCAGGAGTGAGGTGCATTGACAGACCTGTAAGGGTGAAGCCAGTGCCATCAGACTGCTCTTCAGCTGACATCGGGTTCCATTCCTGGCACTCATACGCCTGGCTGCTGGGAGAATTGGCCTGTTGTTCCTTTCCTAGAGTAAGAGCGGCCACAGTGAGTCAGACCGAAGGTCCACCCAACCCCGTATCCTGTCTCTGACAGCGGCCAGTACGAGGTGCCCCAGAGGGAATGAACAGAACAGGGCAACTATCAACTGATCCATCCCCTTTCATCCAGTCCTAGCTTTTGGCAGTGAGAGAGGTTTTAGGGACGTTGGGAGCCTGGGGTTGCACCTCTAGCCATTTTAGCTAAGAGCTATTGATGGACCTACCTTCCAGGAACTTCTCTAGTTCTTTTTTTAGCTCAGTTATAGTTTTGGCCTTCACAACATCCCCTGGCAGTGAGTTCCACAGGCTGACTGAAGAAGTACTTCCTTATGTTTGTTTTAAACCTGCTGCCTATCAATTTCATTGGGTGACCACTGGTTCTTGTGTTATGTGGAGGGGTAAGTAACACTTCCCGATTCACTCTCTCCACACCAGTCATGATTTTATAGACCTGTCATATCCCCTCTTAGTCGTCTCTTTTCCAAGCAGAACAGACCTAAACTGTCTGTTCTCTCCTCATATGGAAGCTGTTCTATACCCCTCCTCATTTTGGTTGCCCTTTGCTGTACCTTTTCCAATTCTAGTACATCTTTTTTTAGATCAGGTGACTAGAAGTGCCTGCAGTATTCAAGGTGTGGGCATGCCATGGATTTATATTGTGATGTTATATTTTCTCTCTTATTAACCCCTTTCCGAATGGCTAATGTGTTCTGGGTTCTCTCTGCCTTTCCAGTGCTCAGCATTCTGCTCTGGCCACTGGTGGTTTACCATGAGCTGATCCAGAGGATGTACACTCGGCTGGAACCTGTCCTGATGAAACTGGACTACAGTATGAAAGCAGAGACCCTGCACCTGAAGCACGAGAAGAGAAGTAAGGCAGTGCCTTTTCTCAGTTCTCTCTGCCTTGGCCGGCTGGGAAAATAGCACTGGCAAGTCATAATAGGTGTGGAATGCCTGAGAAGTGCCCTCCCCGAGGAGGAGGGGGAAATAGCAGGGGAAGGGAGGGGTAAAACTGAGCAAAGTATGGGGAGACACGGCTTGTAAGTGACCTGTCAAGCAGTGAAAGAGGTTCCTAGGGGAAGCGGGGAGAGCTCCATTACTTGGGATGCTTGGCTGGGCTGGGCAGAACTCTAGCAAAAGGGCTGAAGGGAACAAACCTGACCTGGTTCTTTGGTCAGGGGTGGGGATGGACCAAATGGGACCCCGCAGCTCCTTCCCTCCCTTTCCAGGATTCTGAGCCCAGTGCCGCTCAGTAAAGCTTCTTCCATTTCCGCACACAGAGCGCCAAGGAAAGAGTGAGCCCATGGCCGGCGATGAGCCAATGGCGGAGACCGAGAGTGAGAGCGAGGCGGAGCTGTCTGGCTACTCCCCAGTGGTAAGGGCTGCAGAGGAGCCCTCTTCTCTCTGCCAACACCTCCCCAGAGAGCCAGGAACAGTGGGTTGGTCAGAATGCAGCCACACTGGTAACCAGCAGCAGAGCTGTGCAAGTCGTCCCTGGCCTCTGGGCTCTGGCAGGGGTTGGAAAGTCACCAGCAGATGCTAAGGGAGGGGTGCGAGCTGCCTCTGTGGAGGGGCTGTCACCAGGAGCCTGCTTGTGAGGTAGCCCCAGGAGCAGTGTGGTGGAGTGCAAAGCCCCAAGACCCTTGTGGAACTGGCGCACTTGAGCCCTGGAGTAAGGGAATGCCTTGCCCTGCTCTCCTGCCCCCTCGAGCCAATGACTAGAGTAGCCTCGATGGGCTCAGGAGGAAGTCACCCTGCACCTGTCTCTGCAGGCAGCGGTGCTGGTGGCGCAGATGGCTTGCTATTTCCTGGAACCCTGACCACAGCTAGGGTAAAGGGTCATGGAGCTGTTCCCCGCCACTCACACTTGCTTAGTAGATGGGAGATGTGTAGTCCCATTTATTTCCACACTGATGGGGTCATCAGGGCAGGTGTCTGGTTTTGCTGCAGTTGCCAGTGGAAGGAGAAGCTGGGCTGGGAGGTGCGAAGCTGTGGATTACATGGAAGCATCTGCAGTGCCTGCTGCTGCTGCATGTGTGGATGTCCTTTTTGGCATGGCCTGTTGGCACTAGTGTGGAAGGGGGCCCTACCCTTTACGACAGTGCTGAAGCCATCACAGGAGGGGGGAGAATCCCCTGCTGTGGGGATTTCTAGGGCTCGCAGGATTTCACTGGGCCCTCCATGTGGGGCACTGGCAGGATGCAAACCCATCCGAGCTCACTCCAGGAGCAGCAAGGATGAGCCTGGGCGTGGACAGTGTAATGAGGATTCTGCCCAGCCCCCTGCTCGTACAGCGTGAGAACCCCGTGTAACAGTTCATCTGGCAGGTACCTTCTGCCCCTGCGGCTCTGGTCTGTGCAGAGGAGCCAGCAGGAAGGGTTGCCAGCTTGGCACCCAAACCTAACTGTCCTCTCTGCTCTCCTCCACCACAGGTGGATGTGAAGAAGACCGCTCTAGCGCTGGCGATTACAGACTCTGAGCTCTCTGATGAGGAGGCCTCCATCCTGGAGAGTGGGGGCTTCTCTGTCTCCAGGGCCACCACCCCGCAGCTGACTGATGTGTCTGAAGGTAATTCCCACCCTCACCCCATGCTTTGTCCTGAAACAGCTGTCTGGTAGGAACAGGCCATCGCTGTCCCTTCCTCCGCCCCTGGAGCTGGGACAGGCCCCTGGAGGGCAGGGGGAGAACCAGTCTATTTGCAGGGGGAAAGGGCCGGAAGGGAGCCAGGAGACCCTCACTTGGCAGTGAAGGTGCCATGCTCCATCTCCCCCATCACCGGGCTGGGAGTCTGTATGTTGTCATTTCTGAGTGTTTGAAACTCTCCTAGTCGGGCTGTTAGCCCAGCCCCCATGGGGATGGGCTCTGCCCAGTTGCTGCCTTGGGTGGGGAGGCGTTAGCAGCAGCACATCTTCTCATGGGTTCCCCGATAGCCATGACTGCTCTGGCTATCTGATCTCTGCTGCCCGGATGATCCCGCTCCATGCCCTGCCCTGCCCTGCTCCCTGCTAACTCTGGAAAGGGAGGCAGCGCAGTCCTCGGGGGCTCTGCCAATGAGCAGAGGTGCAGGCAAGCCCAGCCAAGTGCTGACGTGTGCTCTGCCGCCCAAGCTGTGCGTGGCATTGTGCAAAACAAAGCCAGAGGCCTTGCCCCGTCGCGCTCGCTGGCTCTGATGAGGGCTGTGTGCTGGTGACGACAGGATCACGGGGCTGGCTGGGTGTGTGCAGGAGGAGTCACGGGGACTGGGTAATCCATGGGAGTGTAGCTCGTCACCCACTTTGGGGTGGGTTTGAGGAGGAAGAGACTGGAAGTGTGACAGGAGTTCTGGGCATGAACAGGCCCAGTGGCAGGTGGAGAACGGCAAGAAGGGGGTGGTCAGGTGACACCCCACATGTGGGGCAGAGTGAAGGGAGGTGGCTCCTAGTCAGGAAGAAGCTGAATTGTGGAGGAGCGAATCCAAACCCTCAAGCACTCCTCTCGTGGGTGTACAGGGCAACTCCTGCTTCCACGCTAACCAGGAAGGAGCAGCCCCAGGGGGCAAAGATCTGCTGTTCTCTCTGCTGGCGCAGGCAGACGCACAGCTTGGGTCAAAGGGACTGGGACTGTGGAGGGTAGGAGAAGCACCCAAGAGCTACAGCTAATGCCGTTGCCTGGCTGTGCCTTTCAGACCTGGATCAGCAGAGCCTGCACAGCGAGCCGGAGGAGTCCTTTGCCAAGGACCTGGCAGAGTTCCCCTCCGTAGAAGAGTATCATTCCAGAGACCTGGGGCCACAGAGCGACGATGATGCCTTCGGCCTGCCACTGGGCGCTGAGCTTGCCCATGCTGCCCACGAGCTGGACTCTGTGGAAAAGGAAGCTGTGGAGTCTGACCTATCCGTTCTCCATCTAGCTTCTCCTCTCCATTTTGTAAATACGCACTTCAATGGGAATGGGCAAGTGGCGCCAGGCGGCACAGAGCCGCAGACTGCTGCTGCCCCCGGCCTGGGCCTCTGCATCGATGCACTAAGTGAGGAGATTGTCACCACTGCCATCACCACGGTGGTGCAGAACACCCTCTCGGCCTTGCTGCGCTCCTCTGAAGCTAGCGAGGGGCCTTCCCTCTCCGAGTTCCTCCCCACTGATCCTGAAGAGAAACTGAACTTCCAGGCACAGCTGTCAGAGACCGAGGTGGTGGGGATGGAGACTGGAGCTCTCCGGGAGGAGGAGGGGGAAGTGGATGACTTTGAGCTACTGGATCAGAGGGAGCTGGAGCAAATGGATGTAGAGATGGGGCTTGGAGGAGAGCGGGAAGTGCAGGAATCACCCATCACTCCAGTTCCAGCTTCCTCCCAGCCTGCATTTTCCGAGCTGCCAAAGCAAGAGGATCCAGAGGAGTCAGCGTCAGCGGCCTCTTTGTCTTAGGTCATCTCTGTTGTCCCCTCTTTCCTCGTCCTCCCCGGAAGGAAGGATGGACGGACTCGTGCAGTGATGTCCAGTCCGTTTTAGATATTCATGTTGATCAGGATGGCGCAAAGGCTGTGTTCGGGCGCTGTGTCTGGAATAACCCATCCTGCCCAGCCCAGCCTTCCTCGGTCTGAGTGAGGAGAGGAACCAGGCTGCAGTTGTAACACCAACCCCAGCAAAAGCTTCCTAGTGATGGTGCAGTATTTTGGTCTGTCTTCTGTTTGTCTTTCGTTTTGCACGCAGAGTACTGAGCTAGATGTAGCTGCTGCTATCCCCACATCCCTGGTAGGACAGATGCAATCTTATTTTATTGGGTTTTTAAATGGCTAAAAGTGTAAATAACTTCAACTGTCTTTGATTGAGCTGGATGGGGGGAGGGGAAGGAACTACAACTCAGATCTCCGGGTTCAGGGAAGAGCAGAGGCAGGCCACTTCCTACCAGCAAGGAAAGGTGGGTGGATGCAGGAAGGGGCATGTGAGCCTGATACCAGATTGTTGTATCCTCTCCATCAAACCAAGTGTCGGGCATTTCCCTATGTGTCTGGCCTGAATTATGCTCCCTCCCTGCCTTGGAGACCACTGCTGGGAATGGAGCAGCTTCCAGGGCTGGACCAGTTGCTCCTTGCCCTGGTTTTCTCCTGTCTTTAACTCTGTGGCACACGGATGGCTCCTCAAACCATCGTGCTCTAAATAAGCATGACCAAGCCAAACCCCTGAGTGCCGCTTCCTCTTGTATAGTGTCTCACTGTGGCAGCTGGCTGGCTTTCCGGTGGCTTGGGAGGAGTTTATAAACTTGGCTTGTGCAGCAGAGAAGAGTCTGATTGTTTTATGGGTGAGACTGTTTTGTGGCCCTAGTCCGAGGGGCTGCGCAGACAGTAACTGTGTGAGAGGGACCCCCGCCCCCCCAATCTAATTTTTTAGATAACTAAAGGCTGTTCTTAGGCAGTGTTCTGTAATCTCTTACTGCACTTTACGTCCCAAGTGCCCCCCGCCCAAGGCCGGGCCACTACAACTCCACTCTACCACCCGTCCTTGGCTTGTCCCTGCTGTGAGCACTTGGCATCTCAGTTCCAGTCCCAGCACAGAATCGTTCACTGCTGCCCGGGGAACCCGCTCCTCCTCTGGCAGGGCTGCCCTAGTTGGGTCTGGGAGCTTTCAGGGCAGTGTGAGGGACTGAAGAGCCACCTCAGGTCCTGTCCTCTCAAGCAGGCCTGTTGGAAGCTCCTCCTGTTCTAGCCCAGTTGTGTACCCAGCACTTCCTGGGGCTGTCCCAGAGTGTACTGTGGACTAGGTTCTGTCTCGCAGCCACAGGCCATCCTAGCTCTAGTCCCTCCCTGAAAAGGCTCCTGTTGTGTTCCTGGAGCAGGGAATGGGCATCCTTGGCCGTAGCTCTGGCATGGGAATAAGAGAGGCTCTACTGACTCTCATGGGGGAGCTGTAAACTGACTTGGTAGCTTGTGCGCACAACCCAGCAGAAATGTCTGAGCCAGCAGATGAAGGCTCAGTACGTACCCTAGACCTGTTCAGGCTAGCTCTGTCTCCGCACAGACAGTGGAGCACTGCAGGTGTATGTGGAAAGAACCTCTGTGAAATGATGGGCAGTGGAACTTCAGGCTCTGCCTTGGGCATATAGACCAACACGCCCAAGAGCAACGCTGCCTGGAGTCCTGCCTGTCGTCGCCCCCAGTACGTACAACCCCTCTCACTTTCGTAACCCTCGTACTGTCTTCACGTACCCCAGGGTCTGGCTGAGACTGCCTGAGCAGGGAACTCTGTGTCCTCATTGCACGTAGACCCTGCAGCGTGAGGGTCCTTGGCTAGAGGAAGTGGAGGAGCGGGAATCTTATCTGCAGGTGAGTCTCATCTTACATGCATTTAACACACACAAATTCAGCTTTGTGTAGTCAGCAAAAACAAAAAAAGCAAAATAACAATTTCAATACTGTACCTGTAGTGCTGGCGATTCCGCCCGCCATTACACTCAATGTCATTTTGACTATACACAATTTTCGCTTTACACGCTGACAGCGGAACGTAACCCCAGCGTAAGATGAGACTTGTCTGTATGTACAGGGCTGTTGCAGCCTCTTCTATCAATTCTCACTTGGGGTGCTGCAGTCGAGGAGCATATGGAAAGTGAGAGGCTGCATGGCCGTGGCCACCAGTCCCTGGAATATGGGCCCAGGGTGGGAGTCTGTCTAGCCTGAGTGCAGAGGCAGGATGCCTTGCCGTGCTCCCCTGCCTCCCAGACAGCACTCTCTTTTCCAGAGCTGAGACTGTCAGCTCAGCACACACCCAGGCGCAGCCCCTTGACTGGATTTCTCATAACTGACAGCAGCGCTTTTAAATCAGCAGCAACTTGTACTTCAGAAAACTCAGCTGAGATAACCAGGGGTGGGAGCAGAGGCCCAGCGATTTCCTTGCTGCACCCCTTGGGCAGAGCATTTTGGAGAGTTCTCTGGCCCCACGACGGCAGTTGAAGCTGGACTTCGGCTGTGCCCCTGTATTGTGTGTGGGCTAATCGCCCCCCCCCCCCTTTCCCCTGTCTGTGTGGGGCAGGGTAGGCTCCAGAGGCGTTGGTAGCTCTGTCACTGTTTGACTGTTCAAAGCATGGACTCGATGGACACTTCTGCACTCTGTATGACTTCCATGGAATGCTCCATTGAGCAGGGGAGTGGTGGATTGTCTGTGAATTTTTAATGGTAGCCCCTCCTGGCCTCTTTCAAGCTGGGACGATCTGCTTTCAAATCCCAGGTTTGAGAAGCGTTAGATTATTTATTGAGTAGATAATATAGAGGCACTTCCCAAAAACCTCCTCCTAGCCCAGTGAATGCCAAACTGGCCCAAATAGAGCCTGTTCTCACCCCCTTTACCAGAGCAGTGTAGCCCCTAACAAGCAGTGTCCTTCCTCGGAGAACACCGTGTCTCATGTGGGTGGCTGCAGTTTGCTTTGATGTAAATTAGATACACTCCTGGTAGGCTGCCAAAGCAAAATGTCGGCCCCCTTGTCCTGCATTTCATTGGGAATCCCATGCGCAGCGCAGCATCCTGTGGGCTACAGGGTTGTGTGCATGGCCCACATGGCAGCCACCCACGTTCAAATGGTGCTAACGTTGTTCTAAAGAGCCCCTGCCAAAGTATCCAGCAAACAGGCTGCCACGTATTGCTAACCAAGGCATTGTTGCATGGTAGGAGCACAAATGGATCACAACAATTTGGACCCCAAATTTTCTTTCAGGGTGTGGGGCAGGGAAGGGATGTTGTATGCATGTGCTCATATGCCTGCCCTCTCCGTGAGTACTATGTCCACAAGAGAATTTGAGGCACCAGTGCTGGTAGCAGCGGGTGGCTTTTCATTGCTGGTAGGTCTGTAGGAGGCCTGGTGATAAAAATGTGTTAATCTCTTCCTAAGAACATCCAGGAAAGGAGGGGGGAAGGGGGTGTGAGGGAATGGGTCCTTGTAACCAGTGTTCATTCTGTGGCTATATTTAAAAGCAAAATGTAGAATTTATAATAAAAAGTAAAAACAAAAAACAGTTCTGGGCAATAAAGTTTGGCTGTATGTGATGGAGTCTTTCTAGCTTGTCTTGCAGACGTCCCCCTCCTCACTTGGGTGTCAGTCTGACCTTCAGTCCCAGGCATGGGGGGAGAAATCACTTCTTTTCAACCTGTCGGGAGATGTCTGCCTGTGGTGGTACTGTACACTCAGAGCAGAGCTAGCAGCGAGCTTTGGTGCCTATCAGCTGCAGGATGGTGTGAGCAGGCCCCCCAGGGAGGTAACATGTTGGGGGTGGGGGAGAGCTGGCTGGCTGCCAGCTTGGATTCTCCGCTCCTGCCCAGATCATTTACTGCCCTTTCTGCGGCAGTTGCTCAGCCAAGCAGCGTTGCAGAGTTGTTGGGATGGGTGAATATGGAGAAGTCACAGCTGTGACTTTAGTGCTCACTGGCTTCTGGCTGTCCCTTCAGCATCACTCTCCTTGGAAACCTCGGCAGCCTCTACTCTGCAGTGGCCTAAGATGCTCTAGTGTCAAGTCCCATGTTTACTGACATCTTCCCAGTCTGTGACGCTCTGCTGGCCACGCAATCCCCAGGGCAGCTGCTACCAGCCTTCAGAAACCGCTGTCTGGAATCTGTGCCCATGCCTGCTGGCCACAGGCAGGAGCAAGGCTCGAGCTGATGAGAGCAGACTCCAGTACTGCAGCCCTTGCAGCTAAGGGAGCCGGCCAAGTACAAGCCTCCTGCTAGTTAACTTACAGTGGTGGAGGGGGGGGTGGGCCCCGGGTGACCTGGATTCTACTGGCTCTGGCCATGGCCTGGTGGGAGATATGGGCAAGAACAATTTTCTTCAGGACTGGAGAAGGGCACCCATAGCCCTATCTTTAAAATAGGGAACAAAGAGGCTTATAGACCAGTCAGCGTAACTTTGGTACCTGGAGAGATACTGGGACAAATGATGAAACCATCAACGTGCACGCACCTTTGTCTAGAACAGATCCTTGATTTCCTCCTTTGAAAGGAGTATTGGCTTGGGCGGGGGGGGGGGGGGGAGGCAGCAGATGACATGTCTTGATGTCAGTAAGCTTTGACACAGTCCCACATTCTTAGAAGCAAACAAGGGAAATGTGGTCTAGATTAATTTACTATCAGGTGAACATAAGAACAGCAGTACTGGGTCAGACCAACAGTCCATCTAGCCCGGTGTCCTGTCTCTGGCGGTGGCTGGTGTCAGATGCTTCAGAGGGAATAAACAGGGCATTTATCAAGTGATCCATCCCTTGTCATCCAGAGCCAGCTTCTGGCCGTCAGAGGTTTAGGGACGCCCAGATCATGGGTTTGTGTCCCTGCCCATCTTGGCTAATAGCCATTGCTGGCCCATCCTCCATTAATTTATCTAATTATTTTTTTAAAACAGTTACAGTTTTGGTTTTCACAGCATCCCCTGGCAGTGAGTTCCACAGGTTGACACTGTGTTGTGTGAAGAAATACTTCTGTTTGTTTATTGTAAACCTGCTGCCTATTAATTTAATCAGGTGACCCCTGGTTCTTGTGTTATGTGAAGGGGTGAATAACACTTCCCTGTTCATTTTCTCTGCACCCTAGTCATGATTTTTAGACCTCTATCATATCCCCTCTTAGTTTGTCCCTTTTCTAAGATGAATAGTCCCAGTCTTTTTACTCTCTCCTCATCTGGAAGCTGTTCCATACCTTATTCATGTTTGTTTCTAATTTAGACCCCATCATTGTATATGTAGAGTTGGGATTATGTTTCCAATGTGCGTTACTTTGCATTGATCAACACTGAATTTCATCTGCCATTTTGTTGCCCAGTCCCCCAGTTTAGTGAGATCCCTTTGTAGCTCTTCGCAGTCTGCTTTGGACTGAAGTATCATGAGTACTTTCGTATCACCTGCAGATTTTGCCACCTCACTGTTTACTCTTTTTCCAGATCATTTATGAATATGTTGAACAGCACTGGTCCCAGTACAGACCCCTGGGGGACACCACTATTTACCTTTCTCCATTCTGAAAACTGACCATTTCATAGATTCATAGACTCTAGGACTGGAAGGGACCTCGAGAGGTCATCGAGTCCAGTCCCCTGCCCTCATGGCAGGACCAAATACTGTCTAGACCGTCCCAGATAGACATTTATCTAACCTACTCTTAACTATCTCCAGAGATGGAGATTCCACAACCTCCCTAGGCAATTTATTCCAGTGTTTATTCCTACCCTTTTGTTTTCTGGATTTTAACAACTTACTGAACGAAGGACATCACTGTCTACCAGACTGCTTAGTTCCTTAAGAGCCATAAGAAGGACCTGTCATGGCTTTCTGAAAGTCCAAGTCCCTATAGTCTCACTGAATCCCCTTCCCCATTTGTCTGTAATCCTCAAACGAATCTAGTAGCTCTGGTAGGCAGGTATCCTCTACAAGACTGTAGACATTCACATAATCTCTGTCTTGCCTAGTCTACACTACAGAAGAAAACCGAATTTACAACAGTAAAACTGATTTAACGCCTGAACCGCATCCCACATCGGGCCTTATATCACTAAGGCAAGGTCTTTAAACGTTCTGTCCCTCCCGAGAGAGGAGTAGTGCTGAAAATGTATGCCATGTAGATTAAGGTGTGGTGGCTGCATCGCACAACACGGTATGCCTCTGGGCGGTACGTCCCGTGCACACATTGACCTCTGGAAAGCCCACATCCTGAACTCGGCGCACTGCTAGGTAGACAGCGAAAAGCCCCGCAACTTTCGAATTTTTCATTTGCACCAGGTGGAGCCTGATACACGTAGCGATCAGTCTAAATCAAAAAGCTCCAGTGGCTGTACGGTAATGACTGGACGGATCGCTGTATGGGGAGACAAATCTGTCTATCAGAGCTCCGTTACAGAAGACAAATGACAAAAGCATTTGAAAAAATCTCACAGCTAGATAGACAGAGTCACAGCACCGTGTTGTGTGACCAACATGACAGAAAAACAAAGAATTCAAATGGACGCTCCATGAGGGTGGGGACTGAAGAATCCAGCGATCCACAGCTCCCGGCAAGTTCCGAAACGACATTTGCATCTGCTGAGCTCCATGCTGTAGGTCAACAACTCATTGTTGGGTGGTTCATGGTAAGCCTCAATTTTCGTCTCCCCCTCCCCCCGGAAAGGAAAAGGGAAAAAATCGTTCTTGCCATTTTCAATGTACCAGTATGTATCTAATGCATGCATGGCCCTTCCTGGATTAGATCACATGCTCGCGCATAACGTCAGCATCCTCCTATCCCACTTCCTTCTCCTATAGGCTCATGACAGACATAAATGGTGAAAAACCGATCATCAGCCATGAGTGCTCCTGGCGGCCTTGTGAGGTCGGCGGGGCCTGGTAAAAAATGGGAATGCCTGTCTTCATGGCGGACGTACAAATGCGGTAACGTCTCCACAGCGAGCAGCTGGAGCTGAGCCATCAGCCACCCCCCCTCGCTTCGCGTTCTAAAGAAAAGATCGTACTTCCCTGACTAATCACAGCTAGGGTGGCGGTGATCTCTCTCTGCCACCTTAAATTGTCGCCGGACGAACTCACAGCAAGCTTGAGCCTCCTCCCCTCACTTTATCTCTAAAATCAGTGCTTCTTATCCTTCACTTTATAACTCAAACGCACAAATGGGCACACGCACACGTACCATGAAGCCGTGTGGAGAGGGAACAAGGCCGTGGGGTTGTTTGCCAGCGACATCCGCTAGAGTGGACAATGCAGCTCATATGTTTCTGCGAGCGATCTGGCGCCTAACCCAGAGTGCGATCTTCCTGCCTCAGTACACTTGCCCATATTCGAGCAGGAATGACTCATTTTTGACAAACATAAAGGATAGGAATGACCCATGGAGCATCCATTTTTGTCATGAAGCCGAAGCCAGCCAGAGCAACCCATGAAGCAGCAACGGTCAGAATGAGTGATACCATCATCTCATCGCCAATTACAATAGATGGCAGACAGTGCAATAGGGATGGTAACCATCTCTGCCACCTTGCAAAGGCAAATGAATGCTGCGTGTAGCACTGAGCAGTACCGCTCTGTCAGCAGCATCCATACACACACACGTGACAGTGACAAAAGGCAAAACGGCTCCGTGTTGCCATGCTATGGCGCCTGCCAGGGCAATCCAGGAAAAAGAAACGAAACGATTGTCTGTCGTGCTTTTACGGAGGAAGGATTGAGTGATGCAGAATAACCCAACACTGTTTTGTCCCATCAGGAATTGAGATCTCAACCCAGAATTCCAAGGGTGAGGAGACTGTGGGAACTATGGATAGATATGGGATAGCTACCCACAGTGCAACGCTCCAGAAATCGACGCTAGCCTCAGTATATGACCGCAACGAATAATGGGACGTGTGGCCGCGTGCACTCAACTTTATACAATCTGTTTTACAAAACCGGTTTATGTAAAATTGGAATAATCCTGTAGTGTAGACGTACCCTGTCTGTTAATTCTGTTATAATTCCGTGAGTGCCTAACTGGTTGAAAGATGGCACTCAACGAGTAATTGTCACTGTCACACCAGGAGGACGTATTTACTGAGGTCCCACCCGTGACAAAGTGGGAATGTTTTTAATGTTTTCTCTGAATACTGTGTGGGTCCCTCCGTTTCCCCTATGCCTTTCTCAGGTATCTAGGTGGTGGGATGGTGGTGTGTGATTGATGCAGAGCCCGAGGGGCCAGTGTGATGCTGTCTGCACAGAGAATGGCCAACGCCCTGTCTCCTGGCAACTGATGGCCTGGGACCCTCCCCTGCAAAGATGCCAACTGAAGGTGTTGGAGAACAAAGTGACCTCGTAGCCTGGAAAAGAGATAAGGCAGAGGAGGTGTTGGAGAGTTTCAGGTTGGAGCTGGCTGAGGAAATGGAGGGGAGCCCAGACAGGCCTCCTGGCCTCCCACGATGGTCCTTACTGAGGGGGTCCTGTTGTCTGTACCTGCAAGGCCGGTCTTGGGCTGTGTTCCTGTCGTCTAAATAAACCTTCTGCTTTACTGGCTGGCTGAGAGTCACGGTGCATCGCAGGAAGCTGGAGGTGCAGGGCCCTGACTCCCCCACACTCTGTGACAGCCTGGGGTCATTCCTCGGTCTGGCACTATTCAATATTTTCATTAATTACTTAGATAATGGAGTGGAGAGGAAGCTTATAGAATTTGCAGATGACATCAAGTTGGGAGAGGACGCAAACACTTTGGAGGCAGGATCAGAATCCAAAAGGTCCTTGACAAATTAAAGAATTGGTCTGAATTCAACAAGATAAAATTCAATAACGACAAATGCAAAATACTTCACTTAGGAAGGAAAAATCAAATGCACTGTGACAAATCGGTGAATACCTGGCCTGGGGTGGAACTTCTGAAAAGCATCTGGGGATTATAGTGAATCACAAAGTGAGTCAACAGGGTGATGTGGCTGCAAAAAAGGCCAATCTCATTCTGGGTGTATTAACAGGAGCGTCCTGTTTAAGACGCAGGAGGCAACTGCCCTGGTCTATTTGGCACTGGTGAGGCCAAAACTGGAGTCCTGGGTCTGGTTCTGGGTGCTGCACTTCAGGAATGATGTGGACAAATTGGAGAGAGTCCGGAGGAGAGCGACAACCCTGATCAAAGGTTTAGAAAACCTGAGCTGTGAGGAAAGGCTAAAAGAAGACCGGAGAGGGGGACCTGATACCAGACTTCAGATATGTGAAGGGCTGTTATAAACAGGACAGTGCTCAATGGTTCTCAGTGGCCATGGATTGCGGGACACGCAGGAATGGGCTTAAGCTGCAGCCAGGGCAACTGAAGATAGATAGTGGGAGCAGCTTTCTAGCTCTGGGCAGTCACTTCTGGCACAGCCTTCCAGGGGCTAGGGAATCCCTGTCACTGCAGCCTTCCAGAACCAAACCCGTCAGGCCTGGTCTTTACGTGGGCCTGGCTTGGTGCAGAGAGCTGGACGTGAAGAAGGTCCCCCAGCCCCATGCGTCTGGGACTCTATGGAGCTGAAGTTGCACAAATTCAGACAAGAAATAAGGTGCAATTTTTAAACAGGGAGCATCATTGACCATTGGCACAAGATAGCAGGGGCTGTGGTGAATTCGCCAACGTGGGCAGCTTTTAAGTCAAGCTGGGACGTCTCCAGGAGCCCAGCCCTGGTCATTATTAGCCCCCCCCCCCCGGGGGAGCCCTGCCCCGGGCGTTATTAGCCCCCCCCGGGCGTTATTAGCCCTGCCCCGGGCGTTACTGTGGGGCCGTTCCCTAGCTGGGGCGTGCGACGGGCCAGGCTGGTCCCGCCCGGCTTTGTCTCGGGTCGCGACCCCTTCCGCGCCCCAGCGGCTGGGCTCAGCGCCCGGCCGGGCCCGGCGGGGCGAAGATCGGGGGAGGGGGGGGCGCTAGGACCCGGGAGCCCCGCTGCCCCTAGCCCCGCCCCCGCTCAGCCCCTGGAGCGACCCTTGTGCTAGCGCTGACTCAGCGCGTCAGCGCTCCGCCCGGAAAGTGGTCGGGGCGTCGCGTGCGTCCCACATCGGCCCCGGGTGGTCGCGACCCCCAATCCCACTGGCCCCCCCCCCGCCCCATAGCTGGCCCTGACCCCCTAAAAACAAAAAAAAAGGCGCCATAGGCGGGCCCTCACCACTTCTCCCCCACCATAGCTGGGGGCCCTGACCCCCCCCCAGCTCCCCATAGCTGGACCTGACCCCCCTGCTCCCCCGCCCCATAGCGGGCCCTGGACCCACCCCCAACTGCCCCATAGATGGGGCCTGACCCCGCTCAGACACCATGGCTGGTGCGCCTGTGACTTCCTTCCCACAGCGCCCATAGCTGTTCCCCCAGCCTGCCCATATCTCTGCGCTATACAAGTCCCCCAGGGGTGCCACCCATACTCCCTCCCACTTTCATCGCCTCTTGGCACTGCAGGGGACCGCCGCAAGGCCCACGCCACATG
Source organism: Chelonoidis abingdonii (assembly GCF_003597395.2). Lineage (NCBI taxonomy): Eukaryota > Metazoa > Chordata > Testudines > Testudinidae > Chelonoidis > Chelonoidis abingdonii. The sequence continues at coordinate 80,343,215 of NC_133778.1, forward strand.
GGTCGAACCGAAGCGCACTGTCCGAGCGACCTGCAAACGCACTGGGAGGCCCCGCTGCTGGCGGGGGCAGACTTAGGACCACCTTGCCTTCCCTTGATGCTCTCCCCCAGGCGTCTGCCCCAGCTCGGCACGTGGGGTTGTGGGTGTTTATGCCCTGCCCGCCGAGTCGCCCTGCAGCATACGCTGGACCAGACCCTGGTTCTCCCCAGCTCTTGGAGGGGAAGCGGGCTGTGATAGAGCAGGGGGCCTAGGAGCCCGACGGTTCCTCCCTCGGAGAGGACGGGCTGGATAGACAGGACTGGAGCCGACCTCCCTGGATTCCCTCCCGCTCATGGAGGAGGGGCTGGGGTTAGCAGGGGTTTGGGAGCCAGACTCCTGGTTCTCTCCGCTCTGGAGGGAGCGGGCTGGTGGATAAGAGCAGGCTGAGGAGCCAGGTCTCTAGGTTTTCTCCCCTAATCTGGGAGGGAGGCGGCTGGTGATAGAGCAGGGGCTGAAGCCAGGACTGCTGCTTCTCTCCGCGATGGAGGGGAGGGGGGGCTGGTGGGTTAGAGCAGGGGGTTTGGGAGCCAGGACTCCTGGGTTCTCTCCCGGCTCTGGGAAGGGAGCAGGGTCTAGTGGGTCAGAGCAGGGCAGGCTGGGAGCCAGGACTCCTGGGTTCTCTCCCTGACCCTGCCACTAACTCGCTCTGGGACCTTGTGCCAGTTTCAGAACCGCCCTATGAAATATGCTGCCGCAGTTTACAGCACGTTGGGCTTGTGCAGGTTTTGTAGCTGACTGCACTCCCCAAGGAGTTTGCCGTCGTCACTGGCGGCTCGGGGAGCTACAGCCGAGGTGCCTCTCTGCAGTGGTGCATCCCTTGGTGCTTCAGACCTGACAGAGACTGGGCCCCTGTGAGGGGCACAGCACGTTCTGGGGTGGGAGCGAGGGGCAGCGACCCAGGCAGTTCGGTCTGACTGCACCCCCTAGGGGAGCAGGGGGTGATGGGAGGCTTCGGGCCTAGGGAGCTGGCCATGTTGGCATGCCTACCTCAAAGCCGGGAAACAAGTGCCTTTCTCAGGAGTGCTCTGATGCTATCGAAGCAGACGCAGCCCTTGTCTGTTACCCACGTGTCTCTCTTGTGGGCTGTGTCCCAAGTGTTCAGACCGCTGGAGGATGGTGGGGACCAGACAAACGATCAGGCTGACTCCAGCGCACGGTGCCCCGATCCCTCTAGGGCTTGTTAGGTGGTGGTTGGAAAGCAAGTGCTGAGCATCATCACGCCAGGGCGCTTCAGCCACACAGCTTGCAAAGTGTGTGTGAGGAGCAGAAATTCCACCTTAGTGTCTGGGGTCTCCCTGCCAGAGAGAACGTGAAATGGCTGTAAACAGGTGCTACCTGGCCAGTCCAGGGCTTGCTCCCATGGCACGTGGCTGTGTCACAGAGCTTGCGGTGGGGTGGGGGGCTCCCTTGTGGGATCGCTTGTGCTGCGGGAGCTGGCTTGGCTTTGCCCCTGTTTCTTGCTCGTACTGCTCACGAGTGCTGTGGATTGATTTCTCAATGGCTTGTCTCCTGCGGCAGAGACCTGCAGATCCCAGTGCCACTTCGAGGGCCTGTGCCCCCTTCTTATTTCAGCATTAGTCTCCTCATTGGGAGGGGGAAGGGCGGGCGCTGAGGTTGCAAACCCTCGTCAAGAGCGTGTAGCTTTGGCATGAGAACTATCTCGCTGTCTCCTACCGTGGTGACTGTTTCGGGGTCGAGTCCTTGGCATCCCAGAAGGCGCCTGAAGAAGCTGTGCCTTTGGCTTGCTAGGAAATATTCCAGATCAGTTAAAGGACTTTGAAAAGCTACAGACATTTCGCGTAGGCCATAAATGTGGGGTTTGTTTTCAAGCTGGAGCAGTGCATGCTGGGAGCGGCAGTCTGGAGTGGCTCGGTCTATCAGATGCTGCAGCCCTGGGCCCTGCAGGCTGGCTGTCCCAGGCAGTGCGTGGCTGGGCTGGCCCTGGCTGTGCAGTGGGACGCACCGACTCCTTGGCCCCTCACCCACCTGTCGTCTCTCCTGTCTTGGCAGACTTTCTCCCTCTGAAGTGCGACGCGTGCGAGCAGATATTCTGCACCGACCACATCACCTACACCCAGCACCAGTGTACTTCTGCCTACAAGAAGGTAAGTGTGGCGCGGTGGCTCCGAGTGCTGTGCTCCCAGCGGAGTTGGTGCGACCTGGCAGCCTCATTCTGAAACCTGCTGAGCAGCTCCCGGCGAAACCTCAGGATCAGGCCCCATATGTGCAGCTCAAGCCTGGGGCGAGGGGCAGGTGGAGCCAGGGGAGCTGCCTGAGGCATAGCTGTGTCTGGCTAGCCTGAGAGCGAGACGAGCCTGGCCAGTGACAGGAGGGCGCCGGGCGGTCCCTGGAATCCTCCAGCAGCCAGCCTCGCAGTGGGGTGGAGAACACGAGGTGGCGACGTCTGCCAGGCCAGCTGAACGGTTTCTAGAACCCCGACGCTGGGAGATGGAGGAATCGCAGCAGGGCCACGTTGTCTCTGCTGAGCTAATTCCCACGGACTTGGCTCAGAGCGCTGCCCGCGAGCTCGCACTCTGAGCAGAGGGCCTGGCACCAAGCTGGTGCTCGGCTCCGGGAGGCTGGTGTCAGGCGGGGGCGTGACCCGTAGAGCTGTGGTGTTGTAGCCGTGACCCTAGCGAGTAGAGGGAGCGGATGGGGTTTTCCCGTCCCCCCTGAGCAGTGTGCTTCCCTTGACTTCGCTGGAGCTCCCTCAGGCGATGTGGCTGCAGTGTTTGGCTCTGGGCCTTTACACTCCTGGGCGGTTAGTGTCACCCCTCCGTGCAGCCCAGGCCTGAGCTGCGGTTCACAAGGGATGGGGTAGCGGCTCCGTCACTTGGGGTCTTTAACCTGAGCCCAGCAGCTGCTCTCCGGGCTCTGTCCTACCTCTGCTCACGTGACTGGGTGAGGTTCTGTGGCCTGTGTTGTGCAGGGGCTTGGGAGGGATGGGCAGAACCGGCCCTTGCGCTTTAACACCTGTTCCTTCCCTGTCCCTGCGCATGGGTTAACAAGCTGCCAGCATTCCCAGGGGGTGGCCATGCCCCCGGCCTGCTTGCTTAGCAAAGGCAGAAATCATCCGAAGGGTTAGAAAATACCACATGAGAACCGTCATGTGCGAGGCAACTCCTGCCCCTTGGGGGATGGCACGGGTGGGCCGGTGAGTGTGTTCAGCCTGGCCTCTGCTGCCTTACAGGATGTGCAGGTCCCCGTGTGCCCCCTCTGCAGCATCCCCATCCCTGTCCAAAAGGGGCAGATGCCTGATGTGGTGGTGGGGCAGCACATCGACCGAGACTGCAAATCGGACCCGGCCCAGCGCAAGCGCAAGGTAAGGAAGCTGTGACCTCACTTCTGCCTGTCCCGAGGGGCCTGGAGTGGGGGGCTCCGGTCGGCACTCGCTTAATGCTGGCTGGGCGCATTGGGCCAAGTCTGCTGCTCTCCGCTGGATCACCGTGCTGCACCCTGCTGCTCGGGTCTGGATGGACATGTGGGGGGCTGGAAATCAGGATGGGGGGAGGGGTGCTGGGGCAGGCAGTGTCCAGGCCTGGAATAGCTGGGGGTTGGGATTAGGGGGCAGCAGGAGAGCTGGGTGCAGGAAGCCCAGGCCTGGAACAGCAGGGGCTGGGGTGCTGCTGCTGTGACAGGAACTGAGGGAAGTGAAAGTGAGAAAAATGCATCAGTTTGAAATAGCCACTTCCCCCTGGGGGGGGCGATTTGTGATGGGAACAGCTTCCCAGTCCACTGTCCCTTGGAGGCTGTGACAGGAGTCTGGACCCACCCCAGTTCAGCCACAGGCTGCTGGGCTCTGTAGGGCCCCTTGCGGCATAGGAGAAGACAGGTCCTGGCTGCAGGAGTGCTTGTGTGCGGCGCTCTGGCCTGTGCCCCACAGGTCAGATGAGGGGCACAAAGTGAGCTCTTCTCGCCTTCCCCGCAAAGCCCCTTCACGCTGCAGCACTTGGCCTGTGCCCGCCACCCCTGGTGCTAGAGCTGAGTTCCCCAGAGAGCAGCGTGGCCAGGGGCTGGAGCTGGGACACGGAGACCTGGGGTCTGACCCGGCCAGCTCCTGGAATGTACATTGCCAGGGCTGTGTCCGCATAGTGACCCCATAGCGGGACTGGAGGGGAGTGACAGCCCGGGCGCTGCTGCTGGGCTGCTCCATACCGTCGGGGACGGCTGTGGGGCCCTGTGTGCCGCGAGCTCGCAGCTGCTCACCAGGTGCCTCGTCTCTGCTTAGATTTTCACCAATAAGTGTCTGAAGCCCGGCTGCAAGCAGAGGGAGATGATGAAGGTGATCTGCGACCAGTGCCACGGGAACTTCTGCCTCAAGCACCGGCACCCCCTGGATCACGACTGCAATGGGGCGGGGCGCCCCCTCTCCAGAGCCGGGTAACGGTGGGGAGAAGTGCTTCGCCAGGGAAGTCCCTGGGCGATGCTCTGGAACTGCTCCCCACGAAGCCAGGCAGGACTTTGGGGAGCCCCCTCTCCCTTGGAGCAGACTTGTTCAGGGCAAGAAGCTCACCACGTCTTCACCTCCTCGGTCTCTCCTTGGAGCATTCAGCATCCTCTGCCCCTCCGTGCGCTTCCCACAGCGAGTCCGCCCAGGCGGGGTCCTGGGGAAGCCACAGGGTCCTGCACCCCCACTTTGCAGTCAGACGTTGACTCTCACCCAGCCAGTAAAACAGAGGTTTATTCGATGACAGGAACAGAGTCTAAAACAGAGCTTGTAGGTACAGTGAACTGGACCCCTCGGCCGGGTCCATTCTGGGGGGCAGTGAGCCAGAGACCCCACGTCTGCATTTCACTCTCGTCCCCAGCCAGCTCCAGACTAACCACCCCCTCCAGTCCCTCCTCTCTGCTCAGCTCCTTTCCCGGGCCAGCAGGTCACCTGATCCCTTTGTCTCCAACACCTTCAGCTGGCACCTTTGCAGAGGGGGGGCCCAGGCCATCAGTTGCTAGGAGACAGAGTGCCAGGCATTTAGGAGCACTGGCCCCTTCCTCTGCAGCAATCACACACCCTTATCCCACCACCTAGATACTTAAGAACTGCACAGGGGCACTGAGGCACTAACACAGCATTCAGAGCAAACATTAAGAACTTTCCCAGTTTGTCTCACTCACCACAGTGGTGATGACGGGAGAACTGCATAGGCTGCGCTCGCCCTGCCTCGTGTCCCAGCTCCCCTCACTGCCCTGTGCTGGCTGGTCTGCGTTCTGGTGCCAGGAGACCCCCTTGCAGGGCTGCAGCCGCAAGGAAGTGCCCCCTCCCTTGACGCTGGTCTGCAATGCAAGCCGCTAGCACATCCGACGCTCCTGCTGTTCTCTCCAGCTCCTGTTCTTAGCGAGTCTGCCTGAGGGGCGCACGGCACTGAGTGATTGCCCAGAGAGCAGAGCGGGTGAGGGCCCACGCAGGAGGTGAGATACAGGAAAGCAGGAAGGATGCAGGGCCCATGCTTTGAGGGAGGGGCGGGGGACATCCAGGGATGCAGAGGGCTCCAAGCCCCCTCCTGTGCTTAGTCCCCGGGCAGGAGGAAGCTGTTACTGATGGACATTGTCTGTTGCAGACATGCTGCGGTCGCAAGAGCCCAACCATCCTCCTCTGTGGCAGCTGGGACATCGAGCAGAGGAGTTTCCAGGCCGGCAGCCGGCCCCCCTACTCCAGCCCCAAGCAGGTACGGTGATGCCTACCCCTCCTCTCACCCCCAGGGCCTGGCTGGAGTGGTTAGACCCAGCAGCCCCTCCAGACAGCTGGTGCATCGAAATCCCACCCCCTCCCCGGGGGGACTGGCACATCCCCTTGGCCTGCTGGGAGGGGCACGGAGCCACCCATTAGTTTGTGGGGGGGTCCTCCCGCCTGGGTGTTGGCCCCCTGAGCTGCTCCACGTGCTAGCATTAACTCTGCTCCTCCTCTTGCGCCCAGAGGCGGCGTGATGGCGACACCGCAGCCCAGCAGCACCTCGCCCCCAGCTGTTGCACTGCAGAATGGACTGGTGAGTGGCCCGGCGCGAACCTCTCCCAGTGGGTGCCATGGCACAGAGAACCGGGTGCTCTCGCCCCCAGGCTGTACAGCCTCATCGCCCCGTGTGTGAGGTACCCACCAGAGCAGGGCAGAGAGCCAGGCACAGGAGCCCTGTTCTGGAGCCAGCTCCGTCACCCACTTCCTAGATGGCAGGACCAGGCCCAACGCTCCCCAGGACGCCTAGGCTGGCGCTCGGCAGTGGGGTCCTCATGGGCTGAGTGACACTATGACAGAGCCTGCACGTGAGAGCCGGGGCAGGCCTGGGCTCTGCTGGGGGCTCCTGGGGGACCAGGCCCGGGCGAGGCTGCCCTCTCTACCCGCCATTGCCTCCCTCGCTCTGCTGTGTGAACATGGAGCCGTACGAAAGCAGCAGTCTCTTGCTGCAGGCCGGGGGGGCGCGAGGAGCTGTTTGGTGAGCCTGTTCCTCACAGGGGAGGCTCTGAATCCGAGCGCCTTCCCTCTGACTGTGTCCAACCCCCAGGCCTACAGCTGGGCTTAGGGTGGGAGGTGGGGCAGACACTCCCCCCCCCCCCCCCCATGGCTGGGGTCAGGGTAGGGCTGTCCCTGCAGCACCCTCTTTCCAGGTTGTGGCTAAGCCGGGCAGTGCCGTGGGCACACCCCACTCTCGTTCCAGAGCGAAGAGGAGGCGCTGCAGCGAGCCCTGGAGATGTCCCTGGCAGAATCGGCGCCTGGCTTGGCACGAGCGCTCAGGTACGGTCCAGGGCTGACGCAGCAGCAGGGTACACTGGGTAGGGCATGGGACACACTGATGTTCACCTGAGAACTGCTCCCCACGAGCCTGCACAGGGCACCATTGTGGGGGCGAATCCCGGAAGGGGACAGGTGGAGGGGCGAGGTGCGTTAACTGGGCTGGGATCCCTTCACATCTTACCAGCTAATAGGCGGGAATAGAACAGGCCAGGACCTGGGAAAGGCCAGGCTGCGGCAGGGAGTGGTGCAATCCAGCAGGTGGCGCCCTTTTGAGCCCCGTTCTTCAGTCTGGTTCCAAGGGTTCGGGGGGTCCGGGGGCCTGGCTCCCGAAATCCCCTGTGCTCTTTGCATGGGGATTGTCCCAACGGCTCCCCCAGCCTTGCTGGGCTCGGTAACCAGCTGCGGGGGGAGCTGTCCTTGGGGCAGCTGGGCTGCGGGGTCTCGTGCACCTGAACAGACGCTGTCTCCAGCAGTGCGCAGGAGGAGGAGGACCTGGCCCTGGCGCGGGCGCTAGCCGCGAGCGAGGAGGAGTACCAGAGGCGGCAGCAGCAGCAGGTGAGCTGAGCTGAGCTCTGGAGCTCCGTGCTGAGCCCCAGTTCTCACCAGGTTCTTCCCCACACCTCGGCACTGCTGGCTGGAGCTCTGCACTCTGCTTCCAGGCTGCCATGAGCCGGGGCAGCCTGACCTCCGGCAGTGCAGAGACCCCACTGGCTTGGGGAGCCGAGGGGTGGCAAAGGGGAGGGGTCAGCCCTGCTGGGGCAAGCTCTGGGTTTACTGCAGCACCCCCTGGCCAGTCTGCCCCATCCCTGCCCTGGAAGCCCCCTGAGTGTTGCTGGGGGGTAGGACGGGGGGGGCTCTTGCTCACTTGTGCTGTGTTCACGTTGCAGGCCCAGAGCCGGAGTTCGAGGCCATCAGACTGCAGCATGTTCTAGGCTAGGAGCACCACAATGCCTAGGGCCTCTCTGCAGTGCCGCCGGGTACCATCACCCAGCTCTGCCAGGCCCTGCCCGAGCGCCACCTGCAGAGGGCCAGCGGGGGCTTCTCCTGCCCAAAGGCTGCTGCTCCTGCTCCCTGAACAGTAGACTGGAGCTGAACAGCGAGCTCCCGCCGTCGCTTTGAGCTGCACGGGGCCACCCCATTCTCCCAGCCCAGAGCCGGCTGCAGCTGCATGGGAGGTGCGACCTGCAGCCGCCAGCAGGCTGGCCTTAGCCGGGGAGGAGGAGCAGTGGCAGCAGCGTTGGGATCAAGGGTGGGTGTTGTGCCTCGGTCCCTCACCCCCCTGGCACAGTGCCGCAAGTAGGGTGTACTGGGGGGGTGCCCCTGGCCTGGAGGTGGAGTGTTCCAGCCGGGGTGTCCGACCCCAATACCTTCGCTCTAACCTGGGCTGGGTCATGTCCAGCCCCCTGCCCCACACACTACACAGGGGTGAGGGCAGCCCCCCAGCTCAGCGCTGCCCTGCACCGCGCAGGGGGGCCCTGCTGGATGTTTTAACAGGACTGGCTGCTCTGCTCTCTTCTCCCTTCCTATGCCAGGCTGTCTGGGCAGGAACTGTCCCCCCTGGGGTGCCCAGTGGGGTTGAGGGGTTGTAGCCTCAGTCAATGGCTGGGTAACGCTCATTTCCCCCCATGGAGACAGCCCTGGCCACATCAGGCACAGGGGGGACCTGTACCTGCACTCTGTGCTGTTCACACTATGTAGCAGAGCCCCCTGCCCCACAAGGCCTGGCACCATAATCCCTAGGCAGCCCCTGCTGTCCTCCAGGCAGGGCTCAGCTGGGGGCCAGGCCAGCCTTTCTCAATCCCTCCCCTGAACTCGGCTGCTGGATGTGGGGCAGGAAGAGCAGCTGTCCTGTTTCTCATGGGAACACGGCCCCTCCGCACAGTGATCACTGACCGCTCCACTGCCTCTGCCAAGAGCCCCCCGCCCCAAACCAGCCCTTGCCCTAAGGCATCGCTGACCTCCAAGGGGAGCCCTGGTGGGGTGTCTCCCGTGGCTATAGGGACCAGACCTCGGGTGTCTTCCCCAGACCAGCCCCTTCTATTCCTGCTGAATTCAGGGCTAGGGGGCTGGCGTGGTGTGAGGCCGGGGCCCTGGCAGCAGGCTGCTGGGGTGGGGGGCTGGCTCTCCTCAGCCCGGGCCCTTTGCCGGCATACGCTGCCTGAGGCGCTCAGTGTAGACACTTGGACACGCTGGGAGCTGCTTCCCCTCCAGCTCTGGGTGCTGCGGGTAACTGCTGCACCTTCTGCAGCTGGCGGGCCAGGGTCTGTGGCTGCCATCTCCCTGCACCCTGAGCGTGTGCCTGGCCCGGCTGTGGCACTCAGGAGTGGGAGCTCTGCAGGGCTTGAGCTGTCTAGCTGCTAAGTGCTGCCTCAAGAAAAATAAAGTCCTACCCAAAAGTGGGGGGTGCTTGGTCTCTTTCATGGGGGAGGGGCCCTGCCTTGGGCTGCATTCAGTCCAAGAGCCTGACTCCTCTGGCCCAGGTGCACCACAAGCAGTGCCGGGGCCGCTGGCCCAAGAGCACTCACTAGGAGCCGTGGGGCCGGGAGGAAGGGGCTGAGCCCCCAGCTCTGATCTTCTTCCCCCTCCTGCTGCCCCAGCTCTGTGCTGGGCGAGATTGATGGCTGCCAGCTGCCAGCAGCAGGGGTCCAGGTGGCTGCAGGGAGTGGAGCCTGCATCCTGCCCCAGCTGGTGAGTGCCTGGTGCTACTCCTGGCCTAGCCCCCTTCCCCTGAGGAGCCCGGGCTGTGGGTGCCATCCGGGGCTGCTCCCCCAGCCCACACTGCGAGTCGCTTTGTGTCCTCGGGCTTCGACCCGCGTTCAGTTGACGCGAAGCTGCTGCTGGTCGGTGCAGACTCCAGCGGCTGGTGCTCAGGAAATGTCCCAGGGCGTTTCCTGCCCAGTGGTGGGGTGGGAGGAGGAGCCACAGGCAGCCCCTCTGAGCAGCTTGTTCCCATTAGGACTGCAGGGGCAAGCCCAGGCCTTCCCCTCAGGTGGGGTAGCCCTTGCCGTGTGCAGGGCTGGGAGCATCTGCAGCAAGGGGCCTGGCAGGGCCTCTCCAGGAGCAGGTCACTGACCTCGGGGCAGGGCCTCTGCCCCCTTTCTCCTGAGCGCAGCGCCCGCCTGGCTGGCAGTGCCAGCAGATCTTCTCCGTGGGCTGGTGCCGCACTGCAGCCTTGTTCCCCTGCCTGTGTTGCACAGGTCAGGGCTTGGCCCCACCATGCTCCTGCCCAGGTGAAAGCGGTGCCAGCGCCCTGGACTGCCAGGCCCTGAGGGGCTGCCTACAGCCAAGCACAAGGGGCAGGGAGCGCTGAGCTGATCAGTGCCCCTGTGCCCAGCTGGCCCCAGGGGCCTTGTGTAGCTGCAGCTGACAGAGCCCGCCGAGGCTGTGGGGATGGGCAGCCACAGGAGGCCCCTGGGTGGGCAGCTGACCCCTCCAGGCCGGGCCTGTTCCAGTCACCCACCGGGCAGCTGCTCCTGACCCCACTGGCAAGAGATGTGGCTGCTGTCAGACTGCCTCAGGGGAGCATGGTGCCCCAGGTGCCCAGCCAGCCTTGGCAATCCCCAAGCGCCGCGGGCTGATGCCGAAGTCCAGCTGGAAGAGGCACACGACGCGCTGCTGCTGCTGGACCCGAGTCCCGGCGCCAGCTTCAGCCACCCGCTGCGGCTCTTCCAGCTGGACTTCGGCGTCAGCCTGTGGTGCTGCCGGGGCCCGGACCACCTCTACCTGGGTGAGCCCCGCCGGCCGCCGGTCCCGCTCCATCTCCACTCTGTGCCCTGCTCCACGTCCGCCCCCGGTCTCGCCCCAGCCTCCCCATGTCCCCTGATCCCCGGCCCCCTTCGAGCACGGATCGGACCCTCGTGGCCCCGAGCCTGGCTCCCGCCCTGCTGGGCCCACTGCCGCCCCTGGCCCCCAGCCGCCCTTGTGCCTCCGAGCCCGGCCCGGTCCCCTCCGACCCGGTAGCGCCTGCGGCCCCTTCTCTCCCCCCCGACTTAGAGCGATGGGGCAGATTGCAGGCACACCCCGGGAACTGGAGGTTCGCTAGAGCGGCCGGCGCAGCCCCCTTGCACTGTGTCCTGCCCTGGGAGCTGAGCCCAGCCAGGGACAGGGAGTGCAGCCTGTGACCACTACTGCCCCCCGCCCCCCCCGGGGGCTGCAGAGAGCGCGGGGAGGGGGGGGGCTGGTCCCAGTGCCCGTGGGTGGGGGGCTGGGGCACTGTGCGCAGGCAGCAGGCGGGGCTCAGTTGAGCGCGCTGTGCGCTAGGCGCGCGGGGCTGTTCGGCCAGTCCAGGTTGGACTGGTGCCCCTGGGAGGCGCTGTGTGTGTGGAGCGGCAGGGCTCAGATGGGGCACTCTCCACCTAGGTGTGACGTGGCTTGGTTTCCCCACCCGTGGCTGGCACGATGTCAAGCTGCTGCGTGGGTCACCGTGTCATAGAAAATTGGTTGAATGGGACCTCAAGAGATCATCTAGTCCAACCCCTGCTCAAAGCAGGACCGAACTCAAATGGCCTCTCAAGGATTGAAACTCAACCCTGGTTTAAGCAAGGCCAAATGCTCACACCGAACACTGAAGCTATCCCTCCCCGCCCCCGCTCCGCTGCTCATGCTGTCCACCCCTGTGCAATCGGCCCCCCACAGCGAGCGTCTCGCCCCACAGCGAGCTACGAGTGCCTGACCCTGGCCCTGCGGAGCGCTCGAGAACCAGACGAAGCGCGCGCGGGCTTGCGGGTGGGCATGCGGGGCCACCAGAGCCGGGCCCGCACCCGCCGGAGGAGCCGCTGGTGGGGACTGCAGATTCACTTCTGCCCTTGTTGTTGGTGCGGTGCAGGAATCCAAGCACAGCAGAGGCTTGCCTGCATAGGGTGGGTGCGCGGGACCCGTGGGGCTCTGGCCATTGACTCCTCTGCACAAGGAATGCACTCCCCGGGCCTTGGTCCTGGCCACCCGGGTCTCTGGCCCCAGCCTTCCTGGCCGTGCGGGATGGGCCCCGCTCTGCTAGTGCAGGAGCTGTCTCCTGGGCACCTCCCAGCGGTCGCTCTCCCCCCGGGCTCCTCTGCCCCTATCTCACTCAGCCATGGTGCTGCCCGAGCCTGTGGGTGCCCGGCCCCTCATCTGTCTGTGGGCCTGCCCCTCCTACAGTCTGTCCTGCATCTGTGGCCCTGCCCCCCCCCCCGTCGGTCTGTCTCTGGTCCCCACCCTCCCGTCCGTCTGTCTGTGGGCCCTGCCCCCTCCATGTCTGCCAGTCCTGCCACATCTCACCTGTTGCTTTTCCTGGCAGAACTGCCAGGATTCAGCCCATGTCCGCAGCCACTCCCCATGGTCAGCCCCAGCCCCGCGGCCGCTCGCTGCGAACTGGACAAGAACACGTGCCGGTGCCACCGGCAGCAGCTGCCCTCCCACAAGTCCTACCACATGTGCCAGACCAGCGACCACGCCGTGCTCATCTCAGGTGTGGCCCCAGGGTGGGGAACAGGCCACGCTCCTGTCCCTCTAGGGGGCACTGGCTCTGATGCGGCCTCAGGGAAGGGGCCTGGCTGGCTCAGGGGGGCAGGGAATGGGACACGGGGCTCTTCCTCTCTGAGCCAGCCCCATAGACCGGACATTAAAAGCATTTCCCAGCTGGGGGCCCTGTGGGACATGGGTTGGGCTGGGGCAGCGCCAGGCCAGTTCCCTATATCAGCCCCCAGGGAGGCACGAGGCTGAGTGGGTCTCACCCCCTGGCCATGCGGGAGGGCAGCCTGCCCCAGGCTCTTTTCTGGAGCTGAACAGGGTTTGCCCTTGCCCTCTCCTGGCGCTGAGGGGCCGAGTCCTGCTGCTGGGAGCTGGGCGCCCCATCAGAGCCCCTGAGTGGCACGGTGCATCCTCCACAGCCTATTGGCAGGTGCTGCCAGGCTCTGGCCCCTCCCTGCCCAGCCGCCCGAGCCCTGTGCTGCCCTTAATGCTGTGCGCCCCACCCCCCGCAGGCGGCTGGCAGGACCAGATCACCTACCCGCACCACGCCCGCAACCTGAGGCTCTTTGCCCAGATGCTGCGGCGGAACAGCTTCTGGCAGGAGCACATCAAGGCCTTCTTCATAGGCAACAGCCAGGCGCCAGGTCAGGGTCTGCGGCCCCAGGGGCGGCTGGGGGCTTGAGGGACTCCCCGGCGGGGGGGATGGGTACCATGCCATGGGGAACCCCTGTGGGTCACCCCGACCCCCTCCAGCAGGGGCTAAGTGGGGCTTTGGGCACCAGCGCTGGCCCTGATGCCGAGTCTCAGGGCGCTGCCTCCAGGTGCAGGGTGGAGACCCCGGGGACTGGGCCCAAGTGAACCATTGCTTAGGGCATTGATTGGCACAGCCCCTCCCCCTCCTGCAGCTGGCACCAGCCTTCTCCCTCCCCCCCTTCAGCCCCAGACTGGCACAGCCCTGCAGGGCAGGGGAGAGGTGGGGCAGTGCCCAGTCGAGGGGGTTGAGCTTGGTGCAGGAGGGGGCTCGGTGGGGACCAGGCCAGGGGGCATGATGCAGGGTGTGGTGACAGAGTTGAGGCTGTATCGGCAGGCAGGAGGTGGCTGGGGGAGGCCCAGGAAGCCGGAGGGGGGTGCTCTGGCCGGGCGCTACCCAAGGCCTGACAGGTGTCTGTGCCCTCTGCCCCCAGTCTCTGCAGAGGTGGGCGACATGTATCCGGCCACGGAGAAGCTGCTGATCCGCAGCCACCTGGCGCTGGTGTGCCGCACACGGCACTGTGCCGACTCACTGGTGCTTTACCTGAACAGCCCCACCCGGAGCCACGGCACCATGCTCCTGTGGGACACCAACAAGAATGGCAGCGTGAGTGGGGCGCTGCGCGGGCACCCCCCAGCTGGGACCCCCGGGCCTGAGATTCCCTGAGACAGTGCCAGCGGAGCCCCCAGCGACCCCGCTGTGCCCTCGCCTGGCATCCCTGGGACGGTGAGGGGCTCTGCAGCCAGGAGATGTGGGGTGACTCCATGGCTCTGTGAGTCCCCTCCGCTGCCCCTGGGGTGGGGCTGAATCAGCCCCGCCCCCGGGGAGCTGCACAGGCACCCCCCAGCTGGAACCCCCGGGCCTGAGATTCCCGGCCTGCATTGCCAGACAGTGCCAGCGGAGCCCCCAGCGACCCCGCTGTGCCCTCACCTGCCATCCCTGGGACGGTGAGGGGCTCTGCAGCCAGGAGATGTGGGGTGACTGCGTGGCTCCGTGCGTCCCCTCCACTGCCCCCGGTGTGGGGCTGAGAGAACCAGCCCCCCCCCCCCAATTGATCTCCAGGTGGAGGTGAGCGCGCTGCCCTCCCTCCTTCCCTCTGATCTGCTGCACTTCAAAGGCCTCGGCTTGGCACTTTCATCTGCGCTGGGTGGGTGGGGGAACCCCCCCCCCCCCCTTTCAAGCGCTGGGCTGCTGGAATTCCCTTGATCTCCTGCCTGGAGTCTCCATGCAGCTGGCGTTGGGGCGGGGGGGTGGCCCCCTTCCATCTGTGCTGTGGGCTGGTGGGGGAAGGGCACTGACGGGCACGCTCTGCCCCCCTGCTGGCCGACCCCAAGGAGCGCTACCCTGTGGCCGAGCTCCGGGCCGACCTGGAGGGCTGCAGTGCCCGCAGGGTCTTCCTCTTCCTTGACCAGAGCTACCCGGGCCTGCTGGCCAAGATGCTGCTGGCGTCTGGGCAGCACGGGAACGTGGTGCTAGTGAGCGGCCAGCGGGGCTCCGACTTCGCCCGGGGCTCAGCCTTCAGCGAGTTCTGGGCTCGGCTGCAGCCCGACCAGTGCCTGCTGCAGCACCTCCTGCAGGTGGGTCCGTGGGGCAGGTGGCACCAACCCCACAGGAGATGCCCACATCACATGGTGCAGGCCTATGCCTGCCTTGGAGCTGCCCCTTGCGCATGTCGGGGGGTGGCAACAACCTCCAGCATGCAGGGGGATGGGTGGGACAAGTCTGCAGCACTGACACCACGGGATCCCCTCCTCCACTGGGGATTGGCACAAGGAGGCAGCATGTCCAGGGAGCGGGTGTCCGTGAGCAGCCTCTGGTGCCCGGGCCGGGGGTCAGGACAGCTGGGGGCTTGTCCAGGGGTAGCGCTATTTCCCCAGGCTTTGGGCACCCACCCGGGGGACTCCCAGAGCAAACTCTGCACCCCAAGGAGCCCCCTGCGCCCTGATGCTGCCTCTCTCACTCCCCCAGGAGGGCCCACAGGCAGCCGGCTCCTCTCCCAGGGCCATGCTGCAGCTGCTCAGCGTGACCCTGGCTGGGGCGCCCTGCCACAACACACCGGCGCTGATGGAGGACGAGCGCAGGAGGGAGTTCCTGGGCTGCCAGAACCTGCCCACCATGCTCTGGTACCAGGCCGCACACGCAGCAGCAGCAGGATGAGGACTGAAGCCAGGTCCCGTCCCTGGTTCCTGCTCCCTGCAGAGCCCCCCACGCCCGCTGAGCCAGCCGCAGGGGCCATGCCCCCTCCCAGGCATCAGCCACAGCTCCAGGCCCAGCTGGGATAAACAGCCAGGGGCGGAAGGGCAGCGCTCGGGCTCCGAAAGGGCCCTTGGCATGTGCCAGGCGGGGGCAGGGAGGGGACCCACTGTACGTCACCCACTCCCTCAATAAAGAACCAGTTCTGCCACCCGTGTGGAGCCGTTTAACCCTCTCAGCGCCTGCCCCCGGATGCCGGGGTTCTGCACATGCTGGCATTCCTCCTGCACAGCTGAGAAGCGGGGAATGGGCAGGACTCCTGGGTTCCATTCTCAGCTCCCCTGGGGCCCTGTCCCTCACTTGCTGGTTAACACCCGAAAAGCGCTTTCAGCTGCCGATTGTGGGGTGGGCTGGGGGGGTCGCTCCTTCCACGCTGCTCCTGTGAGAACTGCGCAGTGTTGGCTCTCACGGGGCCCCCCAGCATGTCTGGGGCAGGGACCCTGAGAACGGCGCTAGGTGACCTGCTGAACTCCTTTCCCCCTCCTTCCCCTCCCCAGGTTGAGTGCAGATTCTCCAGGAGCCCGGTCTGGAGCCGGGCCTGGCCTCCCCCCACCCAATCCAGAGAGCTGGGCCTGCCCCCCCAGACAACACGGAGCCGGAGCCCAGAGCTGGCCACACGCAGTTTACAAGATTCAGCAACAAGAGACACCAAATCAAAACTTAAAACACAACCAACTCCCTGTTCTGCCCCCCTCCAGGGCTCTGTACTGGGGGGCAGCATCTCCCCCCTCCCCAGTGCGGCCGGGAGCCTCCCATAAAGAGCAGTGCCCTGGGACATGGCCAGCCAGAAGGGCTCCCCCCTCGTCCTGACCTCGGGCAGCCTGGCAGCGGCCCTGGAGCTGGGGCGAGCTGTAGCAGCAATGCCAGGGGCGCACAGTCCCAGCATGCAATGCTCTGCCAGCTGCACCATCACCATCCATGGCAGGGAGCGGGTGGCGGGGGGCAGTGGGCTGCCTGTGTGCCCAGCAGGGATTCAGGCTCATAGGGGGTCCCTGGGCCAGGACGCGACTCGCCCAGTTTGGCCACTGCGGGAAGGTGCCACGGCTCTGAAACAAGCCGAGATAACACAGCCGGAGGGGCTGGCGTGCTGCCCGATGCCAGCCACAGCACGGGGGTCAGGGGCAGCTCTGTGCTGCTGGTGCTGCCCAAAGTCCCCTGGCTCCTGCCTGCGCTCATGGACCCTTCCTGGGGGCCGCCGGCAGCTTCTCGGAGCTGCGGTCCTTGCTCTCTGTGTCAGAGTCGGACGCGTCCCCAGCCTGCTGCTGCTGCCACATCCCAGCGTAGACGCCACCCTTCTGCAGCAGCTCCTCGTGCCTGCGGGAGAGCCAGGCTCAGGGGGCTGCAGCTCCAGCCTGCCCTGCCCTGCCCCGGGTGCTGGCTGGTCCCTGCCCTGCCCTGCCCCGGGTGCTGGCCGGCCCCTGCCCTTCCCCCTGCAGCTCCAGCCTGCCCTGCCCTGCCCCGGGCGCTGGCCGGCCCCTGCCCTGCCCCGGGAGCTGCCCAGCCCCTGCTCTGCCCCTGGAGCCTGCCCTGCCCTTCTCCCTGCTGATGGGCTCTGCCCAGCCCAGGGCACATTGGTGAAGTCCCCACCCCTGGCCAGCAGCCGACGGACCCATGCTGTGACCATCCCACCGGGCACGAGCTGCCCGCCATGGCCAGCATGGGACCAGGGAGCAGCCGGGCACCTGGTGCCAGCCCAGGGGCAGCTGCATCTCCCAGGGTGGGTCTGGGACCCGCCTGTGGTTGTGTCAGCAAGTTACCTTCCACGCTCCACAATGCGCCCGTCCTTGAGAACCAGGATCTGGTCGGCGTTGACAACCGTGGAGAGCCTGGGGGGGAGACAGTACGTTACCAGCGCACAAGCAGAGCCCCCCCTGCTCGCCCCGATCCTAGCCACCACCAGCCCCCCTGGCCCAAGGTGCCCAAGCTCCCAGGGCCTGCGACGCCCCCGCCCCGCTTGGCACAGGGGTGCCCTGCATAAGTCACAGCCCCCAGCCAGTCCTGTGCCTGAGCCCATCTTGCCACCCAGAGCGCTGCTGGCACTCCCCGGCCCCACCCAGCCTATCCTTTCAGCCCCTCTGCTCCTGCCCCACCAGGTGCACCCCACAGAACTCGCTGGGCCCTTCCTGCACTACCCCCTCCCCCCACAGCCAGCGGTGCCAGCCTTGCCCACCCCCGCTCCTGACAATGGGTGCCACGACACCACAGCCGCCTCCATGCTCATGTGGCCGTGGGCACCAACACCACGCGCTGCTCTGCCCCAGTGACATGGCCTGCCTAGCCTCGCCAGCTCCAGGACCTGCTGCTGGCGTCCGGCAGCTGCTGGCTACGGCTCCTGGCCAGCCACGGCACAGCGAGGCCATCAGTCACCGTCACCACGGGCTGGGGACGCTCGCCTCGCCTGCCAGGGGCCAGGGTGGGAGCCTGCCCCACGCTCCGGGCCAGGCTGTGGCCCAGGGCTTCGTACCCGCTGCCTCCACCTCCTTCCTTTGCTCACTCCCCACCGTGCCCCCCGGGGCAGACACTGCAGACGTGCCCAGAACCCACAGAAGGGCACCAACACCCCATGTCCCAGCTCCGTGGGAGGCCCTGTGCAGCCAGGCCCAGCGGCTCATGGGGTGACACTCTCTCCCCTGGCCAGCACATGCCATGGGGCCAGGCCCAGCGAAGATGGAGGCCCAGGCAAGGTTATGGATCCAGCGACAGGATCAAAGAGGTCTGGCTCCTTCTCAGTGGGCAGCTGAGCCTGCCCAGCCCAGCTCATACCATGTGTTTCTCATCGGAGGTGGGGGCAGTGACAGCTGGGCTCTGTCCCCCCCCGCCACACATGGAAGCCCCCCAGCAGACACAGGGCTTTGCACAACACTGACCCCCACCCAGGCTGGATCCTGAAGGACGGGGGCTTGAGCACCCTCCTTCCTCAGCTGTTCTCCACCCATTTGCACAGAGACCCCCTCCCCAGACAGACGCCAGTCAGAGCCTGACCCATGGCAGTGACCCCCCCAGCTAGCACGAGATGCCCTGTTCCCCCAGCAGGTCGGGCCCCGCTGACCCCTGTGCCAGTCCCCACTCTACTAGGGCTGTTCGGAGGCCCCCCCGCAGTGTGGCACTAGGGGGCGCTGTGCTGCAGGGAGGGGTCACTAGGGGGTACCCCCCCCGCAGTCAGTGCCAGCCCCAGTGTGGCTGTGGCACAGCAGAACTCTCGCTACCCCCCCAGGGTGCGGTAACAGCCCCCCAGGGAATGCCCCCCCAGCCCTTGGGTCTGCAGGGCTCCCGCCTCCCTCCCCCGATCCCGGCAGCCTGTGCAAAGTTCTGCCCCGTTCCCACCTGTGGGCGACGACGATGGTGGTGCGGTTGGCGCAGACCTTGGCCAGCGAACCCTGGATGTTCCTCTCCGTCTCGGTGTCCAGTGCCGACGTCGCCTGCGTGCCAGGCACAGCGTGTGGGAGGGGCTGTGTTGCTACGTGGTACCTGCCCTGTGCCAACCTGTGCTGCTCTGTGCCATACGGTATCTGCCCTGTACCCACCCTGTGCTCCCCTATGTCATGCTGTACCCACCCAGTGCCATGCAGTACCTGCCCGGTGCCATGCAGTACCCACCCTGTACCCACCGTGCTGCCCTGTGTCACGCTGTACCCACCATGTCACATGGTATCCGCCCGGTGCCACGTGGTACCCACCCTGTATTGTCCTGTGTCACGGAGTACCTGCCCGGTGCCACGCTGTACCTGCCCTGTGTCACGCTGTACCCAAGTCACATGGTACCCACTCAGTGCCACGTGGTACTCACCCTGTACCCATCGTGCTGCCCTGTGTCATGCTGTACCCACCATGTCACATGGTACCTGCCCGGTGCCACGTGGTACCCGCCCTGTATCCACCCTGTACTGCCCTCTGTCACGCTGTACCTGCCCTGTGCCACGCGGTACTCGCCCAGTGCTATGCTGTACCTGCCCTGTACACACCCTGTACTGCCTTGTGCCCTGCTGTACCCCCCCTGTGCTACGCTTTACCCGCCCTGCTGTACCCGCCCCTGTCCTGCAACTGGCCATAACCCACCCAGCCATGGTGCCAAGTGGCTGCCAGAAGCTGCCCGCAGTGCAGCGGCTCAGCGCTGTGAGCAGGGTTGGCCGCTGGCCCCAGGCCTCACTCAGAGCCGGTGCCCCGAGCAATGAGGGCGGAGACGTGGGGAGTGAGAAGCACATGAGAGGGAAGTGGGGCACTCGGGGGGGGGGGCTGGCGTTCACTGATAGCGGGAAGAGGAGGGCCTTGGGGGATGAGGGACGGTGATTGCTGATAGAGTGATGGGGGGTGAGGGGCTGATGAGGGGAGGGGGCCCTGTGGGTGGCAGGGAGAGGGGCTGATAGGGTGATGGGGGGCAGGGCCCTGTAGGAGGCAGGGAGGGGCCTGATGGGGTGATGGGGGTAGGGGCTGTGGGGGTGTGATGAACTGGGACTGTTCTTAATGTTTGCTCTGAATACTGTGTTGGTGCCTCAGTGTCCCCTAGGCAGTTCTTAAGTATCTAGGTGGTGGGATAAGGGTGTGTGATTGCTGCAGAGGAAGGGGCCAGTGCCCCTAAATGCCTG